>NC_027752.1:31727387-31755788 GCF_000695525.1 Brassica oleracea var. oleracea
TCGGTATATTCCGAAGATTTCATTTTCCGTCGGAATGTCCGTCAGAATACCGCTGTTTTCTTGTAGTGGTATGAAAGGCAGATAAAAGCTATGGAGGCTGAAGCAGATGATGAAGAACTTTGGAGTGGTCCATACAAGACAACAATGTTCTCGGAGGAACACACTGCTGATGAGATGTATTCCATTGATCCTTTTGGTCTCCGTGCTGCAGCAGAGCAAGAAAGGGAGGATTCTGGTATCGGAATGAAACGCAAAGTATGGATGGAAGAAGCTGATGGTAACAAATCAAAGTTCACCAAAAGAGAGAAGGAAGAAAGCAGTGGTACTGGTGGCAGAAGACTTAATTAGTAATGCAACACAACAAGCTAACGGTGATGATGATGCGGAGCAGAGTATCAACAAGAAAGAGCAGCGAGGCGCGGTGGGCCTAGAACCACCTCTTCCACCATGAGGACAGCCTGCTGGAACTGTCGAGGTCTGGGCAATGACTCGACGGTTCGACGCCTTAAGGAGATAAACCGGAAATATCTCCTGGATATAATCTGCCTATCCGAAACAAAACAACAAGATAATGTCATACGCGATGTTGGAGTTCAGCTTGAATGTTTATCTTATGTTTCTGTCCCTCCTATCGGTTTGAGTGGAGGTTTAGTTATCTATTGGAAGCCTCATGTACAGTTGCAAGTTCTGTTTCAATCTCCCAATTTGCTTGATTGTAAAGTTCAAATTAATGAAAGTTCCTTCTATTTGTCGTTTGTGTATGGACGTCCTAACCCAAGTCTTCGACATCATACGTGGGAGAAGTTAGAGAGAATTTCTACAAACAGAAGAAATGAATCTTGGATGGCTTTGGGAGATTTTAATGAAATACTTGGAAACCATGAGAAATCAGGAGGTAGAACAAGACCAGAGGCTTCATTTACTGATTTCAGGATAATGATGAGACAATGTGATTTTAGTGACTTACCTGTAGTTGGTAATCGGTTTTCTTGGTCAGGCAAAAGAGGGAATGAAATGGTTCACTGTTGTCTAGACAGAGTTATGGCAAACACTAGATGGTTTTCTGATTTCCCGGCTTCAGAGACAGTCTTCTTGGAGTTAGGAGAATCGGATCATCGGCCTTTGGTTACATACTTATCATCTGAGAGAGAACAACCAAGAAGACATTTCAGATATGATAGTCGCATGTCTGATAAAGAAGGTTTTAAGGAAGCTGTTCAGAGGGGATGGAGGGGATCAGGTCAATCAAGCTTTCTTCAGATACCTCTTACACATCGACTAAGTAGATGTCGGCAACAGATATCAATTTGGAAGAGATGTAATCGCACAAATGCAGAGGAGAGAATCAAGATCCTACGGGCTAGATTGGATAATGCTATGTGTTCCAATTCCATCACGACGGAGGAAACAAATGCGATTAAGGAGGATCTTGATAAGGCTTATATAGATGAGGAAATATTTTGGAAGCAAAAGAGTCGTGTTATGTGGCTAAGAACAGGAGATAAAAATACAAGTTATTTTCACTCTGTCTCCCGTACAAGAAGAATCAAGAACACTTTAACTTCGATACAAGATGAGCATGGTGTCATTCAGCGAGGCCATATGAATATTGCGAGGGATGCAACAAACTACTTTGATAATATCTACAATTCGCAAAACGATATCAGTAGACATTTTCCTCAGGTCTTCCAGGGCTTTAGTCAGAGGGTCTGTTTGGCAATGAATGAAGATCTAGTTCGAGATATATCTGAAGAAGATATAAGAGATGCAGTGTTTCAAATAGGGCCACATAAAGCCCCTGGTCCAGATTGATTTTCTGCAGTCTTTTTTCATCAACACTGGGATGTAGTGAAAGAGGATATCATACGGGAAGTAAGCCAGTTCTTCAATGAAGATGGTTTTGATGAAACAATGAACCATACCAACATATGTCTCATACCGAAAGTATACCCTCCTAATGGTATGACTGATTTTTGCCCCATTGCATTATGCAATGTTACCTATAAGATCATATCAAAGATACTTATAAACTGAGTGAAGCAGCATCTAAGTGGGATTATCACTGAAAATCAAGCGGCTTTCATCCCTGGGCGAATGATATCTGATAACATCATCATGGCGCATGAGATACTGCATTCACTGAAGGTACGTAAGCGCCAAGCTACTTCCTATATGGCTGTAAAAACGGATATTACAAAGGCCTATGATAGGCTTGGATGGAGCTTTCTAGAGGAAACAATGACTAGAATGGGTTTTCACACAAAATGGATCAAGTGGATAATGTCATGTGTTACCTCAGTCCGTTTCTCGGTTTTAATTAATGGAGTGCCTGAAGGACAAATAACACCGCATCGTGGGCTGCGTCAAGGAGATCCATTATCTCCATATTTATTCATTTTCTGTGCTGAAGTGTTATCTCATCTGACGACTCAAGCTATGGATGATCGATCTCTGTTGGGGGTTAAGATTGCACTGCAAGCACCGGCTGTGAATCACCTCTTGTTTGCAGATGATTCTCTGTTTTTTTCACTGGCGAATCCTAGAGCTGGCAGGAGATTGAAACACATATTTAATCTCTATGAATCTGTTTCAGGGCAAGCTATTAATTTTCAAAAATCATCAAATCACATTTGGCAGTAAGGTGACGGAAGATGTTAAAAGAAGAATGCGGCGCTTGTTGGGCATACACGATGATGGTGGAAATGGGAAATATCTTGGACTGCCAGAACAGTTTGGTCGAAAGAAAGGTGATATGTTTCAATATATTATTGAGAAAGTAAAGGCAGCAACTCAAGGATGGAACAAGAAATTTCTATCACATGGAGGAAAAGAGATTCTATTGAAAGCAGTTGCTCTGGCCATGCCTATATACACAATGAATGTGTTTCGTTTACCAAAGATGATCTGTGCAGAAATCAATGCTATCTTAGCCAAATTTTGGTGGAGCTCGGGAGAAAAGAAAGGCATGCATTGGTATAGCTGGGATCATCTCTGTGTACCTAAGAGAGAAGGTGGTTTGGGCTTTCGTGACTTAGAGAAATTCAATCAAGCTCTCCTTGGGAAACAAGTGTGGCGTATTCTGCAACAACCTCAGAGTCTAGTTACAAGGATGCTTAAAGCTCGATATTTCTCGGATGGCAGTATACTTACTGCAGTATTGAAGAAGAAAGCATCATATGCATGGAAATCTCTACTTCATGGCCGCGATTTACTCAAACAAGGTATGAGATTTATTATTGGAAAGGGTATGACAGTAAGCATGTGGACTGACCCCTGGCTTCCAACACACCCACCACGACCTCCACGATCAGTTGATGGAAACAATGTATTGGAGAGTGTAAGTAACTATATCAATAATGATGGCTCAGGATGGGATATTCAGAAGATACGAGCAATGGTGTTACCAGAGGACTATATTTTGCGGCTGAAAATAAGTCCAAAAGCAGAGTTAGATCTTCTGGGTTGGCACTATACAGATTCAGGGATCTATACAGTCAAATCGGGATACTGGTTAAATGCTCACTTACCTCATTCAAATCCGATCATACCTCCGTGGGGAGAAACGTTGATCAAGCAAAAACTTTGGAAGTGTAGTTCACCTCCAAAAGTAAAACATTCTATGGAAGACTCTATCCAAATCGCTTGCAGTAGGAAGTAACCTAAAAAGAAGACACATTACTCCAAATGATCAGTGTTTGCGATGTTGCTTAGGGGCCGAGACAGAGAAACATCTTTTGTTTGACTGCCCTTATGCTCAACGTATATGGCGTGCATCAGGAATAGCCCACCCAAGACTCTATGATCCGACAAAAACCTTAGAGGAGAAGATAGACGTTTGTCTCACATGCAATACTTCGGCTAGAATGCAACACATAAAAGACCTGCCTATTAGTATCTTGTGGAGAATATGGAAAAGCAGAAATACACTTGTCTTTCAACAAAAGCAACTGGACTGGTGGGTGGTACTTAAACAAGCACGAGATGACGCTGTGGAGTGGTCTACTTATGGTACTTTGCATGGGGAAAAAACGGCATTACAACAAAGAGAAGCTAGTCATTGGAAAAGACCACAAGAAAGCTATTACAAATGCAACTATGATGGTTCTTTTGTCAATACAGATACACCGGCGAAAGTAGGATGGGTTCTCCGAGACTCTAATGGTACTTTTCTTGAAGCAGGTCATGCGATTGGAAATAAAGTTAACTCACCTCTTGAAGCGGAAATGCAAGCTATTCTGATTGCATTACAACATTGTTGGATAAGGGGAGATAAAAAGGTGTTGATGGAAGGGGATAATAGTAAAGTTGTGGACATACTAAATTCGAGGATGATGCAGTTTGATTCTTACAACTGGAAAAGGGAAATAAGATGGTGGTTGAATAAATTTGAAGCTGTGGAGATTACTTGGATCCGAAGGCAAGGAAACAAAGTTGCAGATACATTATCAAAGACACAAATTCCAAATGAAAATTTGTTTTGGTGTTATAATTATATTCCTAGATTCATTACAACTCTGCTCCATCATGACTTTGTAATTTCATCAACTTAATAATATCATGTTGAAGTTAAAAAAAAAAAAGATCTTTAAATTATTGTATTTTAAATTATACAATGTACATTTATTATATTATTACTTTTGACTAAAATTTTCACCAGGTTAAAAAAACAACATAACATATGAATTGAAAAATTTCATAAAATTCTAAATCTCTTAAAGCCTAATTCATTTCTTTAGAGTTTAGGATTTTTGTAACTGTTTAAAACAAAGGTGAAAAATACAAACATTTTGTAAGAATAACTTTTCTGTTACATGTAACTTGCAACAGAGAGAGAACTTTAGGAAAAAAATATGGTCATATGGTTCAAATTTCAACTGTCAAGAAACATAAAATATAATTAAGTTAGATTCATCTATAACTTATAGGTTTATGTTATTTGCAACTACAACTAACATTATAAACGTGAAGATGTAAAAACGCTAACATTACAAAATCCACATCTGTTTATTAGAGTAGCAAAATCATCTATAATTCTAATAGTAAAAGATCTAGGGCAGGAAAGAAACTCTAAAGAAACTGCTTCTTCTTCTTGTTCCTGCCCACATCACAAAATAAAAAAAAAACATCTCAACATACAATTCATGTATATACACATAATTGAAACGTCTGGGTAGTGAAGACATATACCAGAGTTTATTGAAACATGACAACAGCCACACCACCACCAACAACATTGATTTAAAGGTCACAATCTGTCATTCACGCCTTACTATACCTTAGAGAAAATTACTCTATATATCTTATAGCGGCACTTCTAAGTAAAACATCATCAGCCTAAACCCAAAGAGTAAACCCAAAGAGTTCTTCGAAATGGTTGAATCTGAAGCAGCATTTTCAAGAGGATTAAGGTTCGATGACCTGTCCTTGACCATCGATCATGAACTCTTAATTAAGACGCATACCTGGTGAAGTCGTGCTTGGTGGTTGGTGTTTGGGAGATTTTGGTAAGTGCAGCAGATCGTGTTCTTTATGGGGTGGCTCGGGTCTTCTTAGGCCCGGTTCTGGTGCAAAGAGGATGAAGAGACGGTAACGGGAAGTCTCTCCGGTGAACTCTTTAGCTCTTTACCATCTGAGTAACCGGTACGTTTTTCATCCCGACAGAGCTTCTTTGGAAGAGGAGAGAGAGGATCTCCATGGATACATTCGAAACTCATACTTGTTTCAGAGTTTCTAAGAAACGTGAACGGAAGGATTCAAATGGTTTCAAACTTTCTCCTTCAAAAGATGTTAAACAAAACTCTGAATAGAAAAGCTTGACAATGAGGATTTAACAGGCCAAAAAAATTTAAATAATTATGAACGCAAGCTTCAAAACATAACAATCTTTGAATCCAGTAGAGCATATCCACTCCCATGAGCTTGCCACTGCGTCTGAAACCTGAGCAACCGCACTTGAACAGTGGAGGAGAAGCGTCCGAACTTCAAATCAGAAAAGAAGATTGATGAATTGGCCATTTCAAAAAAAAAAAAGTAGATTTACTTTGGTGTTTTGACGGACTGAGTGGATGATGCTCTAGTGAAGGATGATAACCTTTATATAGGTGTAGATACACGCATTCAATATGTTAGATCGTGCTTCACGTCAGTCTATGGAGTTAAGAAGATGATAAAGTCGATGGATCCGTAACTCTGAGCGTTTCAACTGATTAGAAGAGGAAATGGAACGACGCAAATGAAGATAAACATATAGATTATTCATGGCGATTTGAGTCAATAAATACCTCGAAACTCCATTGATTTTGTCTGAGAACGGAGAAGAAAGCTTTTGGTGTCGGAGACTGAAGAATATGACAAACCCTAGAAGCGGCGTGTTGTTCATGAAGATTACACGAGCCTCTGATATTGGGCTCACCTATGTAACCAAAACAAAAAAAATGAAACACAGGAGCCCAGTGTCACATTAATGAAACGCAGTGTTTAGGAAAACGGACACGTGTCGCGCTCTCAGCCTCCGAGTTTATGACATGGAATCTCATGTGGCATGTCTAAGAAGAGAGGAAACTGTATAGATATATATAGATAGATATATAGATGTATTTTTTATCAACATATATATATATATATATATATATATATATATATATTATCAAATGCATAAAAGTATTTTAATTCATTTATTTGGTCATTTATATAAAGCCATATAAACTTGATAAACCAAGAATGTGTATATACTATATAGTAAACAACCTCTATCCATAAATAGTTTTGTTTCGTGATTTCTCCATTGGTCTAATTTTTTTTTTAACACAAACATAACTTGATTAAAAGCTCAGACCCCCTAGGAGGAAAGAGATGAAGTAGCAGTATATAATGTAGTTTATGCAAGCTGATCAGCTGCTGAATTTGACAATCTTGGAACAAATTTAAAAGAAACAGAGATGAAAAGTACAGATAGTTGATCGATGTCCTCGATGATTCTGTAGAAGTTAGCCGGAGGAGCCTTTGAAGTGATTGCTGCTAAGAGCGATTGAATCTGTGTTGAAACAGATTCTGGAGTAGACTCGTGCGTAAGCTGTGAGGAGAGCCCATCGAAGAGCCAGTGCTTCCGCAACTAGCGGTGAGGCGATATTTTGTTCCAGCCGAGAAGCTTGGTGATCTGTACCACCCGCTTTGTTCTTGAAAATACATTTGAACCATGCCATGTTGTTTTCGTGTCTCCATGCCGCGTCTGAGAAACATGTAATTAGATCCTTCAGGCCGGGAGTGATCAATGAACTGCTCGAGCGATATGTCTGAGTCCGAATGGGAGTAGTCGGTTGGGCCATATTCCACTCTCTTACACTCCATATGGCTTTCGATATAGTATCTTCCAGTGTGATATGTCTCCCTTCGAAAATTAACTGGTTTCTTGCTATCCAAATATACCAACAGACCCACGGAAACATATCTGAAATAACCCCATTCGAGGGGAGACAAGTAGCTACCTTTCCCATCTTGAGAGCCTCAATGACGTCAATGCAGTTTCATGAATCGAATTGCGTCTTAAACAGAGATGAAGACCACACTCTTTTTCTCAAATTTGCAATGCAACAAGATATGTGAGATTGTTTCCAGTTCTCTGCACCGTAAGCACGTCGTGTTCTGCATGAGGCCTCGCTGTTGTAGATTAGCTCCTGTGGGGAGCGCCCCCTGTGTTGCTTTCCAAAGAAAGAGCTGTATCTTCGGCGATACTCTTCCGAACCAAAGAAGCTTCTTCCAGTTTGGTGTTGGTTCTGCATTCGGAACTTGCTGGTTGTGTTCTACTGCCGTATAGTATCCAGAGCGTGTGGAGTAGACTCCAAATCGTGCTCCCAGCCATGCTACCCCATCTAACCCGCCTGTCAGGCTTTGTTTGAGAAGAGTAATCTCGTCGAAATTTTATTTATTGATATTAATAAATAGGTTAAAATGATTTCAACGCTACAATTTTAAAATTGGAATCCAGAAGATCCCCAAACTATCACAAACAAATGTTTGTGCAACAAAGTACTAAGTGAACGAGCCTATTTACATACGACTACAGAATCAATAAACATTTGTTTATATGAATGTCAAATTTATTTAACATAGGCTGAGAGTCGAAGAATTGTAACAGACTAACCAAATTTACAACCAAATTCTAACGGACAGGAGGAAGGAGTTAGGGGGGAGGGGAGGGGATTAGACGGTAAAAATGGCTCATTTGTTTTCAGTCGTTGAGAAAATAAGTACTTGAACTCCTAAACCGTGCCAAAACATACTGCAACTAAACATAATTTAAAATTTATGACAAATATGTCAACGCTAATTCTGATTATAAGTTAAACTTTGTTAATTATATCTTTAACGGGATAACTACTCCCTCCGTTCCTGAAAGTAGGATTTTTTAGATTTATTTTTTGTTCCAAAATTATAGATTTTCTATAATTTTAAGGTATTTTTAGTAGTTAATGTTGAAAAGTTATATATTTTTAAGAAACATTAATTGAAAATATTTGAATTGGTTGAATACTATTGGTTGATATTTATTAGAAAATGTTTAGTAAAATAAATAATAAATTCAATTGTAAATATTTAGTATATTATTAATATGCGTGAATACTCTAGAAAATCTTTTTTTAGAGGAAGTATGATACTTGGTTGGCAGATGTGTCAACTTAATCTTTAAACGGGACCAAACAAAAATGGGATTGGAATGGGCAAAAGGTGATGATGGGCCATTAGTCAAACGTCACGTTTGTCTCCTTTGTACATGTACACAAATTTGATCAGCCTATCAGAATATATAATGACAAAATGTCCATGTCAGCAATTCTTACTACGCTCTCAAATCTTAATCAACGTTTAGAAGAAGGTCAATGAGAAGGGATTTAAGAGTTAGATGAAAAAGATTTGTTGGAGCGGACTCTACGGATCCACGAAGCCCAGTGATATTCTTGAAGATGTATAATGTATCAGTTCGTTTGTGAAGTACTACGTAAAATAATACATGCGTATGTTATGAAAATGAGTTGGGTTAGAGTTCGTATGATGAGTTGGGTTAGGTTTGTTAAACTTGAAAAAGAGGTAATATATTTACAGAAAAGTTTACATTAACAATAACTGATATTACCTATAAAAAAAGGAGTTATTCCTTAAGAAATTTTTTTTTGTCTAATTGCAGCAAGTTCTCGTTATGTATATAAGCATGATGTGCTTTTATGAATAAAGGCGTATCTGCAAAATAAGAAAATAGAGAAATATTTGTTTGTTGATTGTGTGATGAAGTTTTTGGTGTCATTATTTGTGTTAGGTGCTTGTGTAGTTGTTGACATACTTCCAGAATGTTGGAAAATTGAAATCTAGATTTAGGGAGAGTTTAGCTTGAGATTAGGTGATCATGATTAATCAAAATCTAGAAAAGATTGGTGTAAACGCTTTATTGTTCTAGTAAATTCAAAAAGAAAAACTTATGTGTTGTTTATTTTCTGCACTTTATTACTCTAACCTTACTTCACTTATAATTCTCACGAAAACCAATGAGCTGGGCACACATGCAGACTTCAACCTCATCGATAACAACGAACTTAGTACTTAAACTAACGATTGATGAGATCAAAAATCTTCGCGTTTGAAGAATGCAAGGTGTGACCGGAGCTCGGATTGGAGAGTGTCAAAGGGAATGGATGTACAGAGCTCTTAGATGTAGAACCAGGAGTTGAAACCAGAAAGGAAGAGGGAGGGCTTTAATCATAGTCGATAGAGGATGTGAGTCTTAAGGATCAGAGAAGAAGTCTGAGGCAGATCTCCGCGCTGATGACGGCCAAGGCGACCATATCTGAAAACTTCAAAAACTTTCGATCTTCTAATCTTCATCTAATTTACTGTAATTCTTAAGAAATCATACCTTTGTTCTTCAGTGATCTGGTTACACATTGTTCTTCGCGATTTTATAACTGCTGAAATTAATATACGTTTTGGTAAATTTCATTCGAATAACATTTCCTTTTATTCAAATTTTGCCTCTGCTGTTTGCTATTAGTGTAGTCCCCATTGAGTTTTCGATGCAGATTGCTTAAACGAGGAAATACATTGCTTTCTTATAAGTTGGAATAGCTGGAATCAGTTTCAATCAATGAAACTGTCATCAAAAACCCGTGATTAGTGATTACTGATTCTATTACAATCACATGATTCAAACTTTCACGTTCATCTCATTAGCTCTGCGATGAATTTTCTTTTGTTGTTTATAAACGTGAAAAAGAAATGAAGAGCTGTTACTGGGAAAAGTACTCATGAAATTCAATTAAATTTTGTACTTTTATAATATACTAGGGGTATTCCGGCGCCTAGCGCCGGGTTCGTAAGTCTAATAAGTTGTTAAAGATTTGTTGATCCATTTGGTATTGGTTAGTGATAGTAATATATTTGTCTGTTTTGTAATTATCCAGCCAAAAGATGAATATCGTAAGTTGTATCCCAAATTTGAATGAAGTAAGAATATAATAATATATAGGTGACAGTTGCTCCAAATTAAATATAATTTGGATAATAAAATGAGTTTGTATCTTTACATATATCAAGTGAAGGTTTTATATACTGAATCAAGGACACATCTAATCGACACTTACTTCGTAGAGATATATTTCTCAACCAACACATATTCAAGCTGTGTTCTTTCTAGGGCTGGGCAAAAAACCCAGATCCGAAGAACCGAACCGAACCCGATCCAAAAAAGTAGTACCAAACCCGAACCGAAATTGATTAAATATCCGAACGGGTTCAAAATTTTGGTATCTAAAGATCCGAAACCGAACCCGACCCGAACCGAAGTATCTCGGGTACCCGAATGTAACCGAAATAGATTTATATACCTAAATATATTACTTATTTTCAGATTTAATATATATTAAAAACATCCAAAATATATAATATTCTTATAAGTTGTCTAAAATACTTGAAAATATATATAAATAGTCAAAAGTAAATGTTTAAAATAGCTAAAATATATTCAAAACACCAAAATGCTTGAAATATCTATTGATTTTCAATCCAAATATTCAAATCAAACCCATTTATATGTTAATTTTAGGTATTTTGACATATATTATACAAATTTATATGTAATATATTATTTTGTTTTATAGATTTTGAAAAATTTTAAGCATATAATGAATATTAAAATTTTAAAAATAATTGAAATGGGTTATCCGAACCCGAACCCGAACCGAAATTTAGAAATACCCGAATGGGGCTGAAATCTTTAGACCCGAAAACCCGAAATCCGGTTAGATCCGAACCGAATCCGAATGGGTACCCGAACGCCCACCCCTAGTTCTTTCGTGATCTAATTTGATTTTATTTAAATATACTTTAACAATACCACTCATAGGCGTTTGTGTGGAAGTGAGTGCTGTGGATTTGCCGGAGCTTGGGCTGCAAGCTATTCTTGTAAAAGGATGCGGGATTAGAGGAGAATGCATGAGAACATGAATAGTAGAGTTTATATGTATATGATAAAAAATTTAAATAGAATTTTGGTGTCAACCTTTTACCTATCATTAAGGTTGAATTTGTTGGAGCTTGGGTTGAAAGTTATTATTATATAAGGACGTGGGATTCGAGGAGATTGCATGAGAACAGAAAGAGTAGGGTTAATAAGTATAATATATTAAAAGGGAGGGGTTTTTTTTATTTTAAATAAAAAGGAGCAGCAAACAAAGCATAGAGGTACAAAGTGAAGATCAACATAAATCTAGAATTCTGTAGCATCGGTCCGTTTTCATAAGGAAACAATGTCATTTTTCGGGAGCTTAACTTGCGATTTGGTTTTGATCCAAAAAAAAAAAAAAAAACTTGCGATTTGGTACTTTTCAATACACGATTATGGATATATTTTATTGCATTGGTGATTTTATATTTGCGGTATGTAAATTTGAGTTTCTGATTTGGATACGGTGTGGTTTAATAAATATAGAAACTTGTAATGGTGAGAAAGGAAAATATCTAAATGGTGTGAAAGAAAAAGAAAAATATTAAAAAGAAAAATATCGAAATGAGGAGAAAATGACATGATATTGGAGATTAGCACCCAATAAACCTTTTTATTAATTTATTTATTTATTATTAAGTTGGCATCATAGATTACATTCTCTACATACCGGACAACTTAGTTTTGTACGAAGCCACTGATCAATGCAAGGAAAATGGAAATTACGTCCGCAAGTAAGAGGTAAGAGAGCAAAAATTGTTTCCATCCTTGTAATTTTCGAAGCATACAATGCATATATCGTTTTCCTCTTCCGTAGTTGGAGGCCTATTAGTACCCTCTAGATCGGTGATGATCAGATCAACGTCTAGTGTTGATGTTGCGTTTTGGTTATAGTTTTTGATAGTTAGAGTAACTTTGATTAGCTAAGATATTGATGTCGTCTCTTACTTCATTCATCACGTTTTGGATGGTTTCTTCAATAAGGTATGTTGAATTGGGATGGTGAATGTCATGGTATGTTAACATGTATTCCATNNNTGTGTTTAGAAAATTTCCTTCACAGAAACTACATGTCAAAACATAGAGGTGGCTCCTATAAAGAATGCGAACAACCGTTTGTGGAGATCAATTTAGTATTGCAAAACAACAAAAGATTTCAATATATCTTTATATATTATAGAAAATTATGAGAATAAACAACACTACAAGATAGATTGTCATGCTTAGATTTATCTGCTTTGCTCAGCCCCAGAAGAAGAAGAGCATCAGAAGCATACGACGTAAAGTTTTCAGGTTTAAACGCAGTTAATACTATGAGATTATCAGCAACGACGAAAATTCCATCCTAGAGAGCAACATACTTCCTATTAAAAGGTGGTGCAGTTACACGGCTCAAAGAAGTTAAATCTCTAGAATCATCAAGAAAACCCAAGGAAATGATATCCCTAGCTCCAATTTCTATAAGTATGGTGCAGCGAGCGTCTCGACCTCTGTATCCTCAAGCTCCAGGCTTCATCTTCAACCTTACCCACTAAGCAGTCAACAACCTTTTGACCTGAAGTTTCCGAGTGAAAGAATAAATGAGCGCTCGAAGTTGAGGAATAACCGACCTGAACAGAAAGTTAGCTTAAGGTTAATACGGAGATGAGTTAATTGACGCATTTGAATAACTAAAACATCGCTATTATGTTCCAGATGCAGGAGATTAAAAAGACACGTAGTATATCACCTCTAACATTTTTCTGGATTTATACCAAAACAAAACCTTAGCTTTTGAGCCAAAGGCTTGAAATTTTATATGAAATTTGTAGGCTATGCCGTCGAACACACTTAAGCATATATAGACATCCCTGCAAAATTACAATGGTGTTAGTTGGAACGTGGAAGCATTGACCAAAGGTATTTCAAGGGTTTTATATCGCCATGCATAACATCATCTTAGTATATTGAGTTCGAGATCACATAACATGTTATTGCTGTAGAACTCACCCATGGTTCTTGATCGCAAAAGCTGTAGAAGAAAAAAAAAGAGCAGCAACATGAGTGATATAATCCATTGGCGAACCTATTTGACCTCGTTGAATTCACCACACCACCCATCCAAACAACTTGAGAAGCAGCAACTGTAATGCAAAAGGAAAACACAGATCATCATTGTTTGAAAGAGTTAGCAAAAAGAATACGTTTAAAGTCAACATTAAAGTTCCAACTTAAAAAGCAAACAACCTTTCTTCTCCTATTTCTGCTTGCACAATGATCTTTCCTAAAGCAAACAAAATCAAATCCAAGAATACTCAGAAAATAACATGAAACGTTAAGTAAAGTTGATTACACTCATTGTCAAAGCTTACATTTACTCTGCCTAGCAAGAAGGAACTCCGTGGATTGTGCACTACTATTATCATCCTCAATCACTTCACAGAAAGTTTGGAAATTCATAATTAGATTACCAAAGCATTGACCTGAAGAACACGTTTTTTTCTGCTTTAGGAAGATGATTACTCTATAACTTCCGGTTTGGGCACACACGCTTCGGTAAGTTACTGAGAACGTAATGGGAACAACTCTGAAATCTAATCGTGACAGGAGCGTCACCAAACCGTAATTTTGGTTTGCTTCTTGCAACATCAAAAGCACTCAGATCAATAGATCGTAGTGAACCACTTACAAGAAAAGTTAGAAAACTTTAAATCGCAAATTAAAAATTGAAATAAGGTTCCGGCTAACCTTCGCATTAATAAGCAGCATGTCGATCACCATCAGCTCACCGCCTTTTTCACATTGAGGGCCTCCCAGATCGAATTAGTCTCATCTGAACAGTTTCTCTGCAGCGGCCAACCTTCAGCTCTGATAAGTGAACTTGAGAAGTCACCATGTGGATGTGTTTTAGTGATAATGGACTCGAATTCTAGAATTCGAAAAGCAAAAGGATTTCGCTTTATCGCTCATACGCTTCATCCTCATTTTTATATGTAACGAAGCAGGTGAAAGGTGAGTCGAATTAAAGAAGGATTGAAGAGTACGTAGTGGGAGTAGTTGATTAATTGTCATTTTCGAAGGTATGAAAGGGAGTCGCCAAAGTTGCGTTTTTTTTTACTCTGGCAAAAGGAGGAAAGGTAGGGTTTCTCTAACGTAATTATAATTTGGGCCAAAACAACTAAATGAGCACAAACTGAAAGTGAAAAAGATGTCTAAACTTGAAACAGATCGAGTGTAAATGTTTTAAAAGGAAGACACGTGTCCACAATTGCCCCCTCCTTCCTTGCTGACGTGGAAGACTGTGGACAGAACACAAATCTACTTTATATATATAAGATTTTGTTCGGTGGTATGAAAGTTGCGGCTTGACGTATAAGTAATGTCGTCCTTATATTCAATTCACAAGAACACGAATATGATGTGAATTGCGATGTGGTTATTTTTGTATGGATGTATTAAATGCCTTTGTATCATTTACAACATACTACTTCCGTTACTAAAAAATCCATATTTTAGAGAAAATTTTTGTTTCAAAAAGATACATATTTTATATTTTCAATGTAATTTATGTCGACTAATAATGAGAAATTGTGAAGTTCAAGAACATTAATTGCATTTCATAAAATTTTATTGGTTTAAAAATATAAGAAATATAAAATTATAAAAATCTATGCATTTATAGCTAAGTTTTAATATATTTTATTAAAAAATGTGAAAATTCTAAAACATGGATCTTTTAGGAACGGAGGTAGTATATCTTAATATGAAATAAAATTGAAAAAATATGAGAAAAGAATCTAGCTAAAAAAACATGTAGAATTTTCAATATAAAATAAAACTGATTAAACCATATAAGAAATAGAATGATTGATCTTTATCAAAGAAATGGGAGAGATGACATTGTTGAAGCCTAAAGCAACAAAATAGGTATGCTGTATGCATTCTTTTATTCAAACATTATTTTGTTGTTTTATTCTTTAAACATTCATTAGAAAGAGTAGCACCTGATGTAACATAAAATTTTGACTGAAAAATTCAAACCAATAGTATAACATTTATTTAGCTCATTAAATATTTAGGACCGGCTTAGAAATAAAAGGATAAAACTCAAACCTAAAAGTACAGGTCCCACCCACAAATCTCGCTCCTCTTGTATCACTCAAGCAATCTTGAAAACGCACGCTATTAAAAACCAAACACTCCTTACAAGCTCTTAGTGATAAGTCATATGTACACTGCACCATTCCATACATCTTATCACCCTTGTACAACGTCTCCCCCGCAGAGAACATTGTGTACGTATCTTTACCTTTAGTGGTGGTAGCTAAAGTCGTCAGATTGTCCATGAGAGTTTTCCAAGTCCTTGTAAAAGCGCTCTTATCTCCTCCCAACTTCTTTGCATTGGACATACAAAAGTTATTGTCGTAATCGATCTTCCCAATAGCATCTGTAGTAGTAATGGCGAGAAGACATTGGTCATACCAAATTATCATGCCCTTATACCACGGACATTTCCTGCGAAGCTGTAATATACATTTTAAATATCGACGCCACAATCAGTAAAGAGATTGCACGAGACCAAATAACATAAAATCAATTGTTATTTTTCTCTTATGTAAAATTTTTAATAAAAGGGATAACTAATCAATAAGACATTACCTTAGCGAGGGCGGTGGCAAAGCAGTCGTGGCACTTGGTCCCGTAGGAATCGGCGCGGCACTGGAGGATAGCGTTATCATTATTCATACCGAACAGGTAGAAACCTCTGTAACTGCCACTGTAGAACATTTTGATGATATTATTTAAATGTCTCTCGAATTCACTTCCCGGCTTGTATTTTCCTTCACTAACCAAGCATTTGTGGTTGAGATACTCATTGGTCGTGTTTAAGGGCAATTCGCTGCTTATAAGGAGTAGTTGTATGGCTAAGAAATTGATCAAAATGAGGCGTTTTAGTACAGACGATGAAAAGTACATTGTTTTTGATTATTTTTCTCAAAGGGGTTTTTTCATAGAATATTCGTTGGGATTGATGTTTATGTAAGAGACTCAGAGGGATTTGGATACTGAACAGATTTATGCTGTTTATATATATGGTTTATTGTTTTAGAGTGCCTTTTTACAAAATTTGTTTGAAAAGTGCAGTTTGGGGAATACAATGTTTACACTTTGTAAGGAGAAGAGAGAAGAGTTGAAGGTTGAGACTTATTTGCGGCGACAAGAGGGCCGACGAAAATGTAAAAGTTCAGACGTGTGACCTAAGTCACACGATTCGTACGTTGCCAACCTCAAATGAAGGAATTCATATCTTAATTTTATTATGACCATATTCTTGCTTTTTTTAGGTAACATTGTATGACCAAATAGGAACCAAAATGAGGCATTTTGATAGATGACCAACAGTACATGGTTTTGTATTTTTCTGAAAGGAGGTGTCTTTCTTTGGATATGATTTATTGAGACTGTGATGTTAATGTACGAGACATAGAAGGATGTGGATATTCTTTTTTTTTTTTAATTGTGAGTTGGTGTTCTATGAATTGCAGATTCTTGATTTCTTGGAATTGTCTTTAACATCTGTCGATGCCAAGATGGGAAGATCTACAGGTATTACGTATGTTTTTCTCTGGATTTTGTTATGTTTAAGTCAGAAATAGCTTGCTCCTTGGATTTCGTCTCAGTCAGTGAGCTCAATGCCAAGCTATTGACAGGTACAGTGGACGAGAGGATGGAATTGGATATCTTGGTTTGTAGGAATCTGATCGAAGATGCGTTAGAACGAATCAATGATATTGTTCCTTCCAGGGATCCACCGTGTCCATTTGTTATGGAAGGCACACAAAGTCTCAACTTTTGCTTAAACCAAAATGTTTGGTTTATTGAACTGCAGATTCTTGATTCAAATCCTAGTGTCTTTGATACGAAAATCAAATAGTGAATTGGGCGTATACCTACAACATTCATCTGCTTTTTTTTTTTGGGAAAGTGTGTAATGAGTTTATGTTCCAATAAGCCGAACATTTTAAACTCCTCTTCAGGTGGTTATATCACAGATGACAATACTATGGATCCTGAACTCATGTCTTTGCCGTTGGAAAGACGAGGATAAAATTTTCTGGAGGATGGATCACAAAGGCGAGAGAAATATACTCGACATCCATGTAGATATCTAGATACCTACGGTGTCGACCTGAAATGAAGGCATTGTTCCTCGATCACGTAGCTATATAGTTACGAGATTCTAACTTTCACGTATCACGGTCATCGCATTAGCTCTTTGCGAATTCTTTTTTTTTTTTTTTTTTGTTATTTATAAACGTGGAAAAGGAAGAAAGAGCTGTTATAAGTAAAAGTCCTCTTATGAATATCAATTAAATTTCAATCACATGATTCCTTCGGTGTCGTCCTAAAATGACTGCTCTATATATAAGAGAAATGGGAGAGAAGACATTTATTCAACAAGCATAAAGCAACAAGATAGGAGAGTATAATTATCTTATTCAGTTATTATTTCGTTGTTTTATTCTTTAAACCTTCATTAAAAAGTATCTCTTGATGTTACATAAACTTTTTGACTGAAAACATTCAAACCAAAAAGTTTAATATATATTTAGCTCTTTAAATCCTACCCACAAATCTCGCTCCTGGTTTATCATTCTAGCAATCTTGAAAATGTATGCTATTAAACACTATACACTCCTGACAAGCGTGTGGGGATAAGTCTCTTGTACACTATACCATTCCATACAGTGTATCACCACCCTTGAACCGCGTCTCTCCCACATAGAAAAATGCTGTTGGCTCTGTGTAATTAACATAACTGGTGGCTAAAGTCGTCAGATTGTCCATGAGAGTATTCCAAACACTTGTAAACGTGAACTTATCTCCCAACTTCTTCACGTTGACATACAAAAATTATTGTCGTAATTAATTTTCCCAAAAATATCGTAGGAAGTAATCTCGGGAAGACATTGGTCTTACCATATTATCCTACTCTTGTACCGCAGACATATCCGACAAAGCCGTATTATATACATTTCAAATATCGACCGCCCGCCGAATGAACACAAGATCGTACGAGACTAATTAACATATAATCAGTAGTTTTTTTTTTTTGTCTTATAATGTAATAAAAAACTTTGCACAGATTTATAAAAAAAATTTAAAAATCTAATCAATAATATTGATGTGACATTACCGCAGCAAGGGCGGTGGCAAAGCAGTCGTGGCACTGCGGCACTTGGGTCCGTAGGAGTCGCAGCGGCACTGGAGGAGAGCGGATAAAGTAAACCGCCGAACAGGGTGAAACCTTGATTAACGATACTGTCAACATAGAACATTCTGATGGTAGTTATTAAAAGTTCCTCGTACTTACTTCCCGGCTTGTATTTCCTTGACTAACCAAGCATTTCTGGTTAAGATATGCATTGGTCGTGTTTAAAGACAATTCACTGCTTATAAGGAGAAGTTGTATGGCCAAGACATGGATCAAAGGAGGCGTTTTAATACAGACGATGAAGAGTACATTGTTCTGGATAATTTTTCTCAAAGTGGGATTTTTCTAGATGATTAGTTGGGACTGATGTTTGTATTTATGGTTTATTGTTTTTGTTTACCCAATACGAAATTTGTTAGAAAAGGTCAGTTTGTAGAAAACGATGAATAGCTGCCAGACAAGATCAACGAAACTGATATCTGCCTCATCCCGAAGATACAAAGTCCGTAGACGGTAGCAGAATACAGGCCCATCGCCCTCTGCAATGTCTACTACAAGATCATCTCCAAGATCTTGATCAAGAGACTGCAGCCACCGTTATCGAGCATCATCTCGGAGAATCAGTTCGCTTTTGTCCTGGGCCGAGCAATATCGGACAATGTCCTCATCACTCATGAAATCCTTCACTATCTCAAGACATCCAAGGCAGAGAAAAGAGTATCTATGGCGGTTAAAACCAATATGAGCAAAGCCTATGATAGGCTCGAATGGGACTTCATCAAATTGGTATTTCAACGCCTCGGCT
Source organism: Brassica oleracea var. oleracea (assembly GCF_000695525.1). Lineage (NCBI taxonomy): Eukaryota > Viridiplantae > Streptophyta > Magnoliopsida > Brassicales > Brassicaceae > Brassica > Brassica oleracea. The sequence continues at coordinate 31,746,876 of NC_027752.1, forward strand.
TTCACCCGAAGTGGATCAACTGGATTATGCAGTGTGTCTCTACTGTTACTTACTCCTTCCTCATTAACGGCTCACCTAAAGGAAGAGTCACACCGAGTAGAGGTGTCCGTCAAGGAGACCCTCTCTCACCATACATCTTCATTTTGTGTAGTGAGGTTCTCTTGGGTCTATGTAACAAAGCACAAGAGGAAGGAACCCTTAAATGGGTTCATGTAGCACTAGGGTGTCCTCGTCTCAACCATCTTCTCTTCGCCGATGACACAATGTTTTTCCTTAGAGCAAGCAAGGAAAGTGGCGAGGCCCTATGCCGGTTACTGAAGCGCTATGAGGAGACTTCCGGACAGTCAATCAACACTGCTAAATCTTCGATTAATTTTTATAGACACGCCCGGTAGCTCTGAAAACGGCTGTCAAAGATGCTCTTTCAATCCAGAAAGATGGAGGTATCGGCAAATACCTCGGGCTTCCAGAGCTGTTCGGTAGGAAGAAGCGAGATCTTTTCTCATCTATTGTGGACCGAATAAAGCAAAAGGCATGCGGCTGGTCCAACAGGTTCTTATCAACTGCCGGAAAGATGACTATGCCCACAAGTGTGTTATCTCCCATTCCGTCACATGCCATAACCTGTTTCCAACTTCCGATATCTCTGTGTAAGAGAATTCAATCAGCGTTAACACGATTCTGGTGGGACAAAAACATAGGAGACAAGAAGATGGATTGGATTGCTTGGTCTAAGCGGGTGCAACCTAAAGAAAGTGGAGGATTAAACTTCAGAGACATACAGAGTTTTAATGAAGCTTTCCTTGCAAAACTGAGTTGGAGACTCATCAACCACCCCGAAATTTTACTTGGCAGAGTTCTTCTTGGAAAATATTGCAACTCTGAAAGTTTCTTAGAATGTTCAGATAAACTGCTATTTAACATGGGTGGCTGGGGATTTTAATTGGATGCGATATCATCGTCAACTCTGCAGGCTGGGAAGTAGGTAATGGCTACAGCATCAACATCTGGGAAAAACCATGGCTCAGTTGCTCTACACAGCTGAGACCTATGGGACCACCACCGAGAGAATTCTCACAACTCACAGTGTCGGACCTCATGCTCCCAGACCGAAATGAATGGGATATTGACATGATCCAGCGAGTGCTTTCTTTCGAGGAACAGAGAATCCTAGCCATTAAGCCAAGTTTAACCGGGGATCGGGAAAAAATCTCGTGGCTGAGCACAGATACAGGGGATTATTCTACAAAAACCGGCTACCAGCAGTTCTTTCCTCTCGAAGCGCAGAGGATGCAGTGAGCACGGATGACGCCTCTTTTGACTGGAAGAAGAGTGTTTGGAAGCTTCAAACAACACCGAAGATCAAGCTGTTCATCTGGAAAGCGCTTCATGGGGCGCTACCTGTGGGCGAAGCTCTCAAAGCCCGGGGAATCAAAACCAATGGACAATGCAAACGATATAATATGCCTGAATCTATTGATCATCTGCTTTTTCATTGCGCCTTTTCTAGACAGGTATGGGAAACAGCCCATGTCTCCCCAAGCATTGAATACAGTGGATCCATAGATTTAAGGAGCAACTGGAGTAGCTTCTGCTCAAGAAAGAATTTGCCACCAACTAGAGTTTTTACATGAGTTTTGGCCCCTTGGATCACTTGGCAACTATGGTTAGCTCGAAACAAGCTGGTGTTTGAAGGAAAAATCATCACGGTGGAAGAAATTATATCCAGAGCATCTGCTTGCGCCCAAGAATGGATTTCTTACCAAATTCAGCTGAAGACTCCAAAGCAAGCGCTACCGCCCAGACCCCCCTGCAGTCTGACTGTGCCTTGGTGAGAACCGATGCTGCCTGGAACGAGACTTTAAAAAATGCAGAGCTAGGATGGACAACTAGTCACCAAGAGCGAGACTCCCCTTTCACGATCGTTGCGCAGCACGTTGAGTCTCCACTTGCAGCAGAAGGACATGCTATGAGGGAAGCTCTCCTGAAATGCAAAGAACTTGGCCTCCCCAAGCTCAGATGTGAATCGGATACTGCTATCCTGATCAAAGCTATTAACTTGTGTTACCCACTTGATGCTTTGTATGGTATTTTAGCTGACATTTATTCTATTGCCTCCTCTTTTGAATTCATTTCGTTTACCTGGATCTCGCGTGAGAGAAACAGTGTTGCGGATGGATTGGCAAAGATTGTTTTATCATCGGAGTTGGCCAATATGGCAGCAACAAACTCTGTTTAGAGCGGTTGAATTAATAGAAGTTGTGTTTCAAAAATAAAAACGATGATTAAAATTTGTAAGGAGAAGAGTTGAAGGTTGAGACTTATTTGCGGCGACAAGAGGGCCGATGAAAATGTAAAAGTTCCGAAGTGAGGTGTGACTTAGGTCACAGCGTCATGATCATGAATTGTGATGTGGTTCTTTTTGTATGGATGTATTAAATGTCTTGCTGGCTCCGGTCTGGGGTCATTTGTAACTATATCCCAATCTTATTATATAAAGCTTGGTTCTTCAAAGTTGTTAATTAACATGATCACGACATGTGTCAATAAAATAATTAAGATTGTGACATGTGTCAAAAATAAAATATAATATTTTTTTTTAGGATTTAAAAGAAATTTAGAAAAATAAAATTATTATTAAAAAAATATTCTTTTACTTTTTTTAAAGATTTTAGAAAAGGAAAATTTCTATTACATAATATTTAACAATTATATTTTGTTTAGGATTTAGGAAATATAAAATTACTATCATATAATTATTTTCAGTTAATATTAAGTAATGTTTTTTAAAATTTGTTATTTTAATATCACTTCTGCTTTTAGATTTTTCTTTGTTAATTAAATTTGTTTTAGTGGTATAATTATCATCAAATTCTGAAAAGTAAAAAATACTATTAAATAAACTTTTACAATTCTCATTGATTTTAAAGAAAAAGAAACTATTAAAAAAACTTTTTTTACAAATATCTTTTATTATGATTTTAGAAAAAGGAAATTATTATCACACAATCTTTTAAAAGTTTCTAGTTAATATGATTGCGACACATCACAATATATATGTTTTGAAGATTACAACATGTGTTTTGTTTTTTAATTACAAATATATAATTATCTTATTCAAAAATATTTAATAGTAATTTTCCTTTTTCTTAAATCCTTAACAAAAATAATTGTAAAAACCTGTTTGAAAGTATTTTTTCTTTTTTTTAAACTTCTAAATAAAGAGAATTATAAAAGAGAATATTAACTTTTAAAAACAAATCTTACACCAAAAACGAAATATAAAATCCAACAAGTACAAGAAATTACTTAATAAAAATTTATAAATAAAAACTAATTATAAGAAAATTAATATACATTTTTAGAAAGGCCAAACAAAAGAAAATTGTAAAACTATAAACCAAAAATAAGAATAAATATTTCACATCTTTATTTAGGTTTAAGCCTCCTAATATTATTTTCACAAAACTCAATAGTATTTAGAAAAAAAATACTACTCGAGCTTTTTTTAAAACATTCAAGATATAACTCAATCTTTTTTCTTATCTATGCTGTCATAATTTTTGAAAGTTGTTGTCGTAAATGAATACGTGTGAATATGATGAATATGTGTTTGTACATATATAATTAATTAAACATAGAATTTTATATTATATAGAAGTAAGTTTTTTAAAATTATAAAATCCTACAAATACAAGAAATTGTTTAATTAAAAATCTTAAAGAAAAAATAATTATAGAATAAAGAAAATTCTTTTTTATAAAAGCCTAAATAAAATGAGATTTTAAAAGTAAACTTATTGCTTTCTTATAAAAAACTAGATTTTCTTTTTTTATAGATATTTTCTGTTTAAAAATTATAAACAAATAATAACTTTAAATATTTCACCTCATATGAGTGTGACATTTGTCAATATGATGAATATGTGTTTGTACATATAAGAAAAATATTTAATTAATTAAAAATTGAATTTTATATTATATATAAGTAAATTGTTTAAAAATTATAAATCCTACAAAAAAACAAGAAATTGTTTAATTAAAATCTTAAGGAAAAACTAAGGGTTTTTGCCAAATTGACCTAGAACTCAACGTCAAACACAAAACTAACCTCCCTTTTTCTGGAAATTGGTTTTGCCCTAGTCACCCCACAAGTTCATATAATTCACGAAAATGCCATCAAATTTTATTTTTTTCCGAAAATGACATTTTTACTCTCTCACCCTCATCATCTTCAAGTAATTACAAGATTTGCATTGTCATCAATACCCCAACCACCATGAACAACCAATTTGAAGCTCTTAATGCACCTAAAATTGATTTACACTCTCTCTTTCTCACTTGTTATGAACTAAAAACAACATCTCTTTCACTTTGCCTCCATATTCATCAAAAAACTCAAGCTTTTGGTTCAAAATTTTTTATGGTTGATAGAGCCATTCAAGAATACTATTCTTGGTGGGTTACTTTCGTTTGAGGTTCTGGATGGTTGGAGAAGACTCTGTGTGGTAAGGAAGTCATCTCACTAGTTTAAGGTATGAAATTGAATTTTTTTTCCAAATCTGTTCGCGTAGAAGACTTACCCGTAAGTAGTCTGGCTGTAGAAGACTTACGGGTAAGTCTTCTGGTCAAACGGACGACTTATTTGTAAGTCGTCATCTTTGTTTGTTAAAAAAAAAATCTAGAGAATACCCTAGACGACTTATCCTAGACGACTTACCAGTAAGTCGTCTCCGAGAAAACAAAAATTTCAATATTTTATTAAAGCTAGACGAATTATCTGTAAGTTGTCTCAGATTACTTTTGAATTTGGAAAATAAAACTTAAATATTTAACTTTTCCCAGACGACTTACGCGGAAGTCATCAAGTAAGATGACTTACTTGAAAGTTGTCCGACTTACTTGAAAATCGTCCGACTTACTTGAAAGTCGTCCGACTTACTTGAAAGTCGTCCAGGGTAACCAAAGTCGTCCAGATTTATTTCCTAGATTCTGGTCAAACCTTGCTTATCTCGGACGACTTTCTCGTAAGTCGTCTACCTGGACGAATTTCAAGTAAGTTGTCTGGGTAAAGTTAAATATTTAATTTTCTTTTTCGAATTGCAAACTAACCCGAGAAGACTTACAAATAAGTCGTCTAGCTTTAATAAAATATTAAAAAATTTGTTTACCCAGAGACGACTTACAGGTAAGTCGTCCAGGAAAAGTCAAATATCTGACACAATTCGGTCAAATGCAAAACTAACCCGTTTTATCCCAGAAGTCGTCTAGAGTTTTTTTTTTTTAACAAACAAAGCTGGAGGACTTAATTGTAAGTCATCCTATTTAAAATTCAATTGCAAAAATGACCTGTTTGGACGACTTACTGGTATGTCGTCTGCGTCAATGTTTAATAAACTTTCATTTTCTCTATGTTTACTAATGTGTTTTATTTTGAATTTTTGCAGATGATGCGTCAGTTACATGCAGTGTATGGAGAACGGTTGTTGAAAGATTGCTGTTGGGATTTTGTGGTTGACAATGTTAAAGGAGCGAGAATGTTTTTTTTAGTGAAGGTTTGACACATGTTGAACTTCTTGCAATGGCTCAAGAAGATTAAAACCTGGACATGGGCACAGAATCTGTGGAGATAACCTACTCATTACCAGCAGAAATGATGCTGGCTCCAGACACCCCTCCTATTCATGTTACAAGTGATAAACGAGTTCGAAACTTGCTCGAGATAACCAAAACGCATGGAGTACGGCTTTGTGTATCAAGCCGTAGCAAGGTGGAAACGGTTTCAGAGTTCAGGGAAAATGATGATGAAGCTGATGAATGTTTTGAAGATGATGATGATGATGTGGTTGAAGATGAAAATCATGATGGGAAGGAGGATGATGGGGAGGAGGACAATGTGGAGGAGGATGATGGGGAGGAGGATGCTGATATCTCTATTGTTGCTGAAGCGGACGAAAATGGTGAGGATTACAGAGTTTATGGAAAGGTTGAAGATGAGGATGAGGAAGATGATGATATGTGTTTTGAAGATATCAAAAAGATTGAAGGAGGAAGATCAAATGGTAACAATATCTATGTCAACCAGAGTTTTGTTAGCAAGGATGCACTGCTTTCAGAGCTGCGGTTGACAGCAGTGAGGTTTAGGTTCTCCTTTTGAATATACAAGTCAACGAAAACTCTCCTTGAGACAACATGTCCGGTAAGTGGTTGTGAATGGAAGATCAGAGCGAGTGTGAAACATGGGACAAACACGTTTTGGATAACAAAGTATGTGGAAAAACATACATGCTCAGTGGGAGACCGAATCGCTCCCGAAGGTCGTTCAGTTAGTCGTCCAGGGTTTTTTCTTCCAGACGACCTTCAAGTTAGTCGTCCAGTGTTTAGTATTCCAGAAGACCATCAAGTAAGTTGTCCAGAAGACCTTAAAGTTAGTCGTACAGAGTTTTTTCTTCCAGAAGACCTTCAAGTTAGTCGTCCAGTGTTTAGTCTTCCAGAAGACCTTCAAGTAAGTCGTCCAGAAGGTCGTCCAGTTAGTCGTCCAGGGTTTTTTCTTCCAGAAGACCTTCAAGTTAGTCGTCCAGTGTTTAGTCTTCCAGAAGACCTTCAAGTAAGTCGTCCAGAAGGTCGTCCAGTTAATCGTCCATTGTTTATTCTTCCAGAAGACCTTCAAGTTAGTCATCCAGTGTTTTGTCTATGTATTAAAAATTTGTGTTATGAACTTATCTGTGTCAACTTCTTTGTCAACTTCTTTGTCAAATTGTACTACCAAAAAAATTTAAGAAGGTCTTGCCCTTTATATTATCCGAAAGGTTACAAAAGGTCACTGCACAGACGACTTTCCAGACTACTTATAGTTAAGTCGTCCAACATTCCATACGACTTAACAGTAAGTCTTCTGCGCAGAAGATAGGTTACAAAATAATCAAGTTCAAATACACACATCAGGCTAATCTATCATACAAAATAATCTAACGTAGCCTGTTTATCACCCCTCATACGCACCCATGTTGGCATCATTGTCCTTGTTTTCGAACTCATGTGCGTTAGGAAGCTCTTTGAATATATCCACCGCCATCTTATCCCTCATAGTCTTCCTGTTGGGCTTTGGAAAGTCTTTTTTACTAAATGGCATCCCAAGAGCATGACATTCAATGTACTTTAGAGCGTACACACCACAATCACCAGCTCGGGCCTGAGGTATATTGGTCAGACTCTCATATGTGAATGGCTCCAGGCTGTATTGGGCACGTTGTTCGTCTGAGGAAGCGCACTCAACAAGCAGATAAAGGATCATGTAGAGAAAAAGATCCATTACCACATCGAGTTCTTCTGGGGAGATACTGGAACAAATGCTGTCCCAGATGACTATGTGCCTCTTAGGGATCAATATCCACATAGCAATCCAATGAGTGTCGGTGTAGTTCACTAGCGCATAGACATCATCAATATTCGTCCCCCAAACCTTGTTTGATTGGCAAAATGATGGTATAGTGCCTGCATAATAATTCCACGCTCCACCAGGGAGTCTTCTTCCTAAACCGTTCTGATCGGGCACCGAGTCCTTAAAATCCTTGTAGTTGAATCTCCATTGCTGAGCAAAGAGATGATCAAGGAAGCACATTCTCTTGCTCTCGAAATGTTGTGGGTTAGCGTCGTACCTCTTCCTCAGCACATTAATCCAAGCATCAATATGATGCATATAAAATAGGGTACAAGTCAGAAGATATCAAACGAATTACTGGTAAGTCTTCTACGTAGAAGACTTACCAGACGACTTATAAGTAATTCGTAGACAAATTAAGTCGTCTGGTAAGTCTTCAACGTAGACGACTTACCAGACGACTTATTGGTAAGTCGTCTACAAAGAAGACTTATCAGTAAGTCATCTAAGTCATAGCAGAAGACTTACACAGTCCTCCAACCACTCTAAGGAGGTCCGGAGGATGTGATACCACCAAGTTCTACTTGTACGTGTTTTTTTATCGAGAGATGTTCTATAATGACTGCAAACACAAAATGTTGAAAAACAATCAGTTTTTGTAGACTAAAGCAAGCTATTATGGGAAAAGCAAACACTTACGGACAAGTTTTCAACCAATCAGCGAGCTCCTTCAACTTCTTCTTGTCAATTGGTACAAAAGAATTATAGCCTGGATAAAGCTTTTTGTTTGGAATGATCACTTTGGCCGTGCTGTTTGCCGTATAAGGAGATTGCTATAAGGCAGCAAGTGTCCTTGTTCGATCACTCTTTGCACGGCAAAGTGCCAAAGCAGCATCCCTCTTTTCCTGATATCTAGCATCCTCCTTTTGTAAATCCAAAACAGTGGGTTAATTTTTGTCCAATAGAACAAGGCTGGGTTCTGGAGCTTTATCTTTCGAGGAACTAGAATCTGCGGCCACATCTGGACCTTTATCCTCCGGCAAGCTCTTCCTTCCCGCGTTCGTCCCATTAACACTTTCACTCTGCAATATACAAGATGGGTTTATACAATAATAACCAAAGATCCATTTCAAACAATAATAACCAATGAGTGTCTTCAAACATGAAAAAAAATACATATACAAAATACATACACTATAAACAAAGCACACATGTTCTGACATACAAGAAACAAAGCAAATGCAACTTTTCAGTTCTTATTCTTAAGACTTTGTCTAGTCAATCTCTTGTTGGGAGAGGATTCGTTACTAACCCCGGGTTCGAGCGTCGGTTTAGGTGGAGAGGTAGTGTTTTGAGATGATGTCCCTTTCCGTTTTGTGGTGATACCAACCTTCTTCTCCACAGCTTCCACCCTTTCCGACAGATACTTGATCTCCTTAAGGCACGTCCCAAACCCTTCCCTCATGGCATCAACTATGTCCTTCAAAATGTTTTTAATATACTCTTTGGTCAACCCACCAACAGTCGTAGTCA
>NC_027752.1:31756035-31757484 GCF_000695525.1 Brassica oleracea var. oleracea
CATACAGTTTAAAGAGGCTATCCTCAGTCAGGTATTTACTTCAATCTGGACGACTTCGCAGAAAACTTATAATTAAGTCGTCTGATAAGTCTTCCAACTGGAAGACTTAGTAGAAGACTTATAATTAAGTAGTTTGGATAGTCTTCTCATACGACTTAATTATAAGTCTTCTACTAAGTGATACAGCCGGAAGACTTTCTAGACGACTTAATTATAAGTCTTCTACTAAGTCGTCCAGTTGGAAGACTTATCAGACGACTAAATTATAAGTTTTCTGCTAAGTCATCCAGATTGAAGTAAATACCTGACTGAGGATAGCCACTTTAAACTGTATGCGTCCTTTGCGGCCCTTGTAAGCTAGTATGGGTGGAGACGGATTGTTTGGGAGAGGATTGCCATAATTAGCACCCAATTCCGGTAGAGCTGTGTACACCCAGACCTGGAGAGCTTGCGCAACCCATTAATAGTCACAGAGTCCATCAGCACCTTAAACACGACTCTCCCCCATGGATAATTCTCAAACCGTTCTAGCTCCATCACTAGCCTTGCCAGAGTAACCCGTGTAGGGGTTGAATACTTTCTCCCTTTAATGTATCCAGTGAAGATGGCAAGGTACGCGAGCCGCTTGCGATCATCTCGAGACCACCCTTCGCATCTCTCAAATGCTGTTATTATCTCCTGAGTAGATGGCCCAGCTACGACATGAACTCCCAACATCTCCCAGAAAGAAGTCAACTCCTTTGTAACAACACAGTGAGGTCTCTCAATGTCCTCGATGTACTCGCGGTTTAGACTAGTCAGGTTTCAAACTCTAACAGTGAAAACCTCACAGGTTGTGGACCAACGAGACTCCACAGCTCATACTTCTTCTTTATGTCCAGCTGGAAACCGAGCATGTAGTGAACCAGCCTTGAAGCCCAATCAAATCCCAGCTCTTGGAACTTGATGAAAACTCCCAACTTCGACTCCTTCAGCTCTTCATATTCGTCATCATGAAGAGCTTTCTTTAAAGCAGTATGCAACGTCCAACAAGTATGATATGAAATGCTATGAATTGCGGGGGGCTATTCGCCTAATGTATATATCCTACTGGGGAGTTCTGGCTTCTCCATTTTTTTGTCTGCCTGCAAAACAATCAAAGACAACCATCTCAAAACAATCAAAGACTTATAATTAACTCGTCTGGCAAGCCAAGACTTCCAGTAGAACATTTTAAAGCCGACCTGAAAATTCGGAGGAGATATAGTCGCCTTCGAGACAGCGGTTATATATCTGGAAAAATAGACGTGAAAAAAAGAACGAGTGTATAAAGTGATAGAGACAATGTTTTATGTTCATCTTTTCCTCAATCAATCACTCGACAGTAAGAGATATAACTTACCGGCGGCGGAGTTCAACTCTGAGAGAATGCGAGAATGCGCGCTAGGGTTTCCTCTCGGATCTTAAATA
>NC_027752.1:31757617-31767115 GCF_000695525.1 Brassica oleracea var. oleracea
GAAATCGCCTTTGAGAGAAACGGCGTTAGGGTTTTCTGAATTTCGCGAAAAAGTAAATTAAAAAAAAAACACCTTATATGTGACTGGTAAATAATCCGGTTAGGTTTAAAAGTACATTGTAAAATTAAAGGTTCGGTCCGGTTTGGACGACTTACTAGTAAGTCGTCTGTTGAATACTGTACATCAGAGTAAGTCGTTTCAGATCCTAAATTTAACCCCTAAACTAAATTGACTAAATTAACTAACTAACCACGTTATAAAGCCGTAGCTATATTTAAATAGTGTTTATTATACACAGAAATAAACACACTTAGGTAAATTTTAAAGTTTTCAAAAAAAATATTTATGCATTCCAAAATTTAACTCTAAGAACACATACAATACTTCAACATATGTTGGTTAAACCTAAACCAATGAATATCATGACTCACTACTTTCACTCATATATGTTAAAAACAATTAACTTTTGTTATATCTTAATTTATATCTCTTAAAACATATGTTTATTACATGATTTCAATTTTTCACTTATCAAAATATTTTTTACAAAATTTTTAAATTATTTCTAAGTAGAACTAGACTAGACGACTTTCCAGTAAGTCGCTATAAAGTCGTCTGGACAGACGACTTACGGAGGTTAGAAACGTAAAAAAAAATTGGTTTTTTTGTTTGTTCACAATGGGCTGGTTGTAATTTCAATAGTCTTTTAGGTTACTTTTGCATTTTATTCAAGTTTGAGTTTACTTTTACATTTGAAATCAAATTGTGAGTCACCTGATATGATTGTGACATGTGTTAATAAAAACAATTATATTTTAAAATGTGTTAATAAAAAGCAGACACTATTTCAAAATATTTTTTTCTAAAATCCAAAATAAAAGTGATTTATTTTTTTTGTCGTCTAAAAAAATATTTGATAGCTTGTGTTTCTAAATCCTAACCAAAAGATGCTTTTATTTATTTTACCTTTTAAATCCTGACCAAAGAGAACTGTAAAATATTTTTTTTTTTTCACCAACTGTAAAATATTTTTAATAGTAATTTTTGATTTTAATAATTTAATGATAAACATGAAAACAGTAAAATATTATGTAATATTAACTTTTTCCTAAAATCCTAAGAAAAACCTTAAAAGAATATTTGATAGCATTTTTTAAAAAAACCTAAATGGAGAATTGTAAAACTTTATTTGATAATATATTTTCAAAAGAGAATTTGATGATTATCATGATACTAAAAATTATTTATTTAACAAAAAAAAATTGTAAAAATAATAGTAATACGAATTGTAAGAATTTGCAATTTAAAATTATTTAATAGTAGCTATAAATCCGGATTCGATCCGTGATCCGATCCGGATTCGATCCGTGATCCGAGATCCGGACTCGATCCGTGATCCGATCCGGATCCGATCCGAAAATCCGGATATCCGGAAAGGCCGAATCCGGATCCGGATAATAAAATGTTGGATCCGTCAAAGCCGAATCCGGATCCGGATATCTTGATTTTTTAGTCCGGATATCCGGATCCGTAAATTTTATTAATAACTATTTCAAAAATAGTAATATATATATATCTAAAAACTAATTTTATTTAATATATTTTCATTTTTCTAATAGTATATATAAATTTTATGTAAATTTTGTACTATTATACATATAAATAATTAAAAACATTATATATTTTTATTTTTAAATTATTGTTAATATTTTATATATATTAATATTAGTTTTTATTTATTTTAAGGATCCAAATCCGGATCCGGATATCCGCCGGATATTATAATTTTTAGAAGGATATCCGATACCCGGATATCCGCGAACCCCGGATCCGGATAAGGATAGTAAAATTATGGATCCGCCGGATAAAAATCCGGATCCGGATATCTTAAAATTGCCCGGATACCCGATCCGTCCCAGGCCTAATATTTTGTTTGTAAAGCTCAAGTCTTTTGGCAAGGTTCCTCTTCGCCCTATCAGATGTGTACATTCGTCCAACATTGCTCCCAACTTCTCCTTCGGCACCTTCAGACAAAAGTCACGAATATTTTCAAAATTAATTCTTAGTGTTTGACAAAAAGCCTCCTAAGTACATCTCCAACTACTAACACTATTTTAGTGTCAAAAACCACACTATTTTAGTGTAATTTCAATAGTAAAATCAAGGTCTTCTCCAACCATAACACTAAACTTCACACTAAAACTATTTTATAATATTATATATATTAAGTTTTTTATTTATCATTTATTTAATTGTATGTTTTAGTAATAAAATAAGTAAATAGTGTTTTAGTGGGATGAATAGTGTTTTAGTGTAGTGAATAGTATCATACCAAATTTGGTCTCAAATTTTAGTGTTGCACTAAAATGGTGTGATTTTTGCAGTTCTATTAGAAAAGATTTGGTGTAAAAATTACGTTAAAATAGTGTTTTGCATTTGGGTTGGAGTTGACCTGAGTAAGGAAATCTAATAAAAATTTGGATAGTCGCTTCAGATGGTCTTTTGAAATAACCAATTGATTCATTAATGAGCCTTCTGTATCTTTTTTTCATGGCAAAAACATATGGCTTATAACCATCTGTAATAATGGCAAACATCTATGGAAAGGTTATCACTGTTGACAGTATACTAAAACTGCATATCCATAGTCTGGAAACTGAGCAGAAATTAAACCAGCAAGGATACAATTATTTTTAGGATAACATATAACTCTTGAAAAGTCATTGTTTTGTAATTCATAGACATCATTTTTGATCTTTGTAATAAAATATTACAAAAAATAATTCATGAACTATACGAATAAGAAGTAGAATAACCAAATCACTTACCATCCATTCATCTAGGACTGGGCAAATAAACCTGAAAATCCGAACCGAATCTGATCCGATAAAAATGAATCCGAACTGATCCGAACCCGACATAAATACCGAATGAATTTTGTTTTTTTTGGTATTTTGGATTATGGGCATTATCCGAACCGAACCCGAACCTAAATGGATATCCGATAGAACCCGAAAATTTAAAAATTACAAAAGAACTTCTACCAAATATGATCTTAATTCTTAATATGTATCCAAAATATTTAAATATATTATTAAACTTCTAAAATAATTATTTGTTACATGAAGGTTGATGGTGGAATGTAGCGGTTGAAGCCTGGAGTTTATAGATTTTGGTTTTGTTGTCATTGAATAATTCTCATTTCACGAGAACTTAGTTTTGGTTTTATGATTTCATTTATCTGGTTTTCTTTCTATCACTAACTATGTTTATCTTTCACTTGATTTTGAATGATCATGTTTGATGCTTTTTCTTATTTTTGAATCGATTTTACTTATGTTTTGGCTATTAAAATATGTACAAATCATGTATTTTAAATCCGAAGAACCGATTTCATTTATGTTTTAGTTACAAGATAGGTACAAATCATGTATTTTAAAACGGAAGAACCGATTGGTACCCGAACCCGAAAGTACAATGGGTTATACCGGTTCTTTGAAGATTTACTAACCCCGACCCGAACCCGATAGAATCCGAACCGGTCTCGAACCGAACTTTTATATAACCCGAATGGGGCTGACTTTAATAAACCCGAATGGATAAAACCGAAACCCGATTGGGACTCCGAATGCCCATGCCTAGATTCATCCATCCAAGTGCTCAAAACAAACGATCAAATGCTCGTCCAAGTTACAAAATTGTGTAAAACTGGGCCTGAATGTTTTTTTTTTGAAAATGGTAAAATTATCCATTCAATTCTGATGCAACTCTGAGTAGTGATCACATGATGGTTTAAGATCTTACCCCTGAATCTTCAACAACAGGTCTCCCAATCCTATCCATCTCTGCACATATCTCATCGATGCTTCTGTAGATGAAAGCAACATCACTGGATATTTTCTGTCTGATGGCAGTCTCGAGAGAGGAAAAGCAAAATATAGTAAAAACTACTTAGGTTAAATATAATAATATATATAGGACGCACAGAGACGTGCCTCAATAGCAAACATCAATTCAAAACAATCACCACTAAGCTCAAGGATTAAGGAAAAGCAAGATAAGTATCAATGCATTTATACATTTTTTTTAAAAAGCCAAATTAACTTTGGCAAATCTCATCTTGTCAGTAAATGAAAGCTTTAAATCATCATCAAGCTGTAAATCCAAATTTATTATACATCATGAGAAATAAGCAAGTAGTGAACACATCTTCATGTCAGTAATCAATTAAAAACAAATACTTTGAAATTTCTCAAACCTCAACAAATAACTTTGAGTATTTAGATGGCCACTCCTCTGCTTCCTTAACAACAGACCTGTGTAAACAATGTCAATCTTTATATATTATTCATATAAGCTACACTTTTTGTCAATCTTCATATATTATTCATATAAGCTACACTTTTTGCAATGCTCCCATATAGAACTATATATACGTCAAAATTTTGCCATTCATATTTAATGACTGCAACGCCTTTGATATAGATAGCACAGCCACGCCCGAAAAAAGACCCATCAATCAAAACCATATAGTTGTTTCTAAGAAACAATAAAGCATAACCCTGTCACTCTTTTCTTCCATAAAATTCAAAAAGGTCGAGACTTGAACGATCAACGGTACTGCATTTTGGTGAATGTTGACTTCCATGTTATTTTGATCTATCAAAGTCCTAAATGGAAGAGAAGATACATCGTAAAACCCTAAATGTTTTTAATACCGATCTTAGAAAAGAGGAAATGGCGAAGAATATAAGTTGACCCATAGGTTTTACTCCTTCCTATGAGCAGAGGCGATGGTGTTCCTGAGGACTGAGTTTTGGAAATCTAATGGCAGGATGACTCGATAGATCTTCTTTCTGAGACAGTTGTCCTCTATTGCTTCCCTCCCGCATCAACCTCTGGAAGCACTCGCATGATTTCTGGTCTACGAAATTAGATTTTTGTTACAATAAGAAATTTTAAATATTTTGTAGAGAAAATACATTAGCTGAAGATTATATCATGAATAACATTTATGATATACGTAAGTCTTAGTAAGACCAATTTAAACTTAAGTAACAACCTTTTACAAATAGATAAAAACTAGGACTCTATTTTAATAGAGTAGATTCATCCAAAAATACCATAACATTTGAATTTAGGATTTAGTAATTACTGTTTATAATTTAGTATTTAGGGGTATGATTGAGTTAATAAGTTATCTAAAGTCTCTAAAATGATCTATATAATATTGAATGTTTTTTATTTAAAAATTAAGAAGAACATCTTAATTACCTCCAGGATTGTGTCTTCTTTAACCTTATTACAGCATATAATAAAATAATTTATTTATTTAATTTAAGATTTATCACCACAAAACTATTTCCTTTTTCACAAAACTACAGCTAAGAAGTTATGTTTTCTATAAACAATTATTCACAAAATCAAGTTTCAGAAACATGGTCTTGAAACATGGTCTTCAACATGCACATAATGTTTTGTGGCTATAAGATGCATGTATTCATGGTTTAATTATCATTAGTTACATGATAAAATGATGAAATAAAAATGCATAGATTATGCAAACCAAAATGTATATATGATAACAGATGCACAAAAAATTCAAAGACCCTAAAATGATAATACAAACTTCACTAAATGACCAAGAAAACATTATAATATATATGTAAACAAGAATAATAACATTTAGTAAGTTATTACATACATTAAATTATAAGAAAGTCTATGCTGTTAACATTGACTCAATTAGCCTTATTTAAATTTAAATATTTTAATTTCAGTTTAATTATTACTTCAGGTTGGGTTTGGTTTAAATTTTTAGGTATCAATATTTTTATAGTCTTAAGTACAAAGTTGATAACAATGCACCATGATTATGAATATACAAATATTAACTAAAACTTATGTGGGGGAAGTGATCTCTTAATTCTAAAATAAATCTCACACTATATAAGCAAAAAAATCTTAAAACTATAACAAAATGATTTATTGTTTTTTTATGTTTTTTTATGAAATTAAAACATCAAACAAAACCCGTGCAACGCACAAGCCCATATCTAATTTAAAATAAAATTGAGAAAACTATGGGAAAAACTTTTTTTTTTAAATTTGATAAAATCATAAGAAATAGACTTCTCTCTATAAGAGAAATGGGAGAAAATACATTTGTTGAAGCATAAATCAACAAAATAAGAAAGCATTATATTATTCTTATCCAGTCATTATTTTGTTGTTTTAATTCTTTAAATATTCAATAGATTTTGACTCGTGCTTTGAAAGCGTTTGATTTATTTTTTTAAAAAATTTTGGTCAATATTTTTTAATTATAATATTATGTATTTTTATATAAAATACTTTAACATATATATATATATATATATATATATATTTGTTATGTATTTATATAATTTGTATATATTTGTTATGTATTTAAGGATAGTTTTGGTTACTTATTTTTATAATTTGTTAGTATAATTTTATTCAAATAATTTATCTAACGAAAGAAAAGGAAAAACTATAACTGCGTGTGTTTTGAATTAATGATTCTCATCTTTAAAGATATGGCAATATTGAAAACCAACTAAAATAATTAACTGATCTATTTTTGCGGGCAATATAATAGATCTGGTTTATTAAAAATCCGATATAACCCGGTAAAAACCCAAAAATCCGATATAATCCGATACCATTGATCCGATAAAACAAAAAATATCTGATAGTATTTTTTAAAAAGTTGATTAAATTACTCATATATTTTTTAATATTACATAAATTAGTGATTCCTTAGAATTTGATGAAATTTTATTATGTTATCCAAATAAAAAATGATAATATAAATTTTTTTATTGATATGACAATATTAGTTTATTTTCGTTATTAATAACCTATTATATGTTTGTGTTTTTATTTTAGATTTAAAATTTTATTTTAAGATAGTTTTTAAAATATTCTTGAACATTTGTAATTGCCATATCAATATTATGTATAAAATGACATTATACATGGAAAAATGATATTCAAATATGTATATGATATATGGAGTAGGATATATGATTTTGGTTTGAATTGAAAATATGTATAATATTCAAATGATCTATTTTGAATATTGATACGTATATTTAAGAAAATAATATTTTCATGTTTGTTAATTTATTTATAGTTCATAATATATTTATACTTATATTAAATTTAAAGTGAGTATATCGTTTAAATATATATATATATATATAAGCCCATTATTTATAGATCCATTTATGTGTATACGTAGGCCCAAAACCAAAAAACTTAAATTTTATTAATCCCTTGTAAAAATAATGGTATTTTTGAGAAAACTGCAATTTTCATTAAGGGTATAATTTGGGAATGATCATATTTTAATGGTATTGATAGTATAAATTAAAAAGTACAGTTATTCTTGGGTTAGGTTCATCAACCAATAAAATTTTGTTATTAGTTTACTAAAATGACACAAATTAGTTATGTTATTACTAGAATGACTCATATTTTTTGAAATTTATAAAAATATTTTTTTGGTCTAAATTGCCCTTACACATAGTTATAACAAAAAAAAACATTACCCAAATGCCCTTATTATTTAATCGACGGCCGATTTATTTTCAAAAAAATAAATCTATCGACCAATAAGTCTGTTTATAAAATCTGTGTAGAAAACAAAACTACTATTAAAGAGGTGGCAGACTTTTTAGAAAGCGTCAGATTTGTTCACATGGCAGATTTAATTGTCAGTTTTGATTAAAAAACAGATTTTTAAGAATATGTCTATCGAATATGGTAGCAGATTATTTCTAAATGGTAGATTTAAGTGGTCAACTTATTTTCTTCTGGGTAGATTTACTTTTTGTGATCGACATATTTTATTAAGGCAGATTTATATAGCCGATTTAAAAATGTTGACAGACTTTTTGTTTATGAAGTGGCACACTTTTTGTTTACTTGGTAGCAGACTTTTTGTTTATGTTGCGGCAGATTTATTAACGAAAATCTGGGTTTATGTACATCAATTTCAATTTTGACCCGGTTTACTAATAATTCCGAATCTGGTTTAGTTTTTAGGTTAATTAAACTCAGAATTAGAGAAAATTTTGTAGTTGTCGTCATCTCTTTCATCCCTCTTTTCTTCCTCTTCAAGTTGTTTCTTTTCATGCTATTTTAAACACTTGTTGCAATCCTTATTACTTGGAGAAACATGGATCACATCATTCTGGTCTGCGGAAAGTGGAAATTTGAAAGAAAAAAATGGTTATTTGAAGTGGATAATGATCAAGGTAGTAAATTACTTGCAGCTAACGAGGAAACTAGATATGAAGATTTTGTGAAAACCATATATGAGGATTACCAAGTTGATTTCGCAGAACACGAGTTGGAGCTGACGTACGTTTGGCCAAAACCTAAACTGGTCAAGGAAAACCTCGATACCCCTCCTGTGAAAGTAAGAAACGATAGGCAATTTCATTGATTTTTGTGTCTTAACAAAGTCGAAACCGTTAGACTCTGTGTAGAGTTTAAACTGAAGAAAAAAGAGGTTGAAGAAGCTAGCAAAGAACCAGAAGAATTTCTGCAAAAAGATGACCCATTTTCGGCAGAGGATGAAGATTCAGATGAAGACAATGATCGATTTGATTACTGCGACGATTCTGATGGAGCAACGTCTGATGACGAAAACTTTACCTCATATGGGTTTCCGCCAGACCAAGTACAAGAGAGTCAGGGATCTCCTACAAAGATAAGTTCAGCGACAGTCCTAAAGACACCAAAAGGAGATTGTACGCATAATAGGTTCGACTTGAGCTCTTTCAAACTGGAAGTGGGGCAGAGTTTTGATTCAAAAGATGCATTGGCTACACGTCTGAAGATCTGTTCAGTCGTCCACAAATTCAATTTTGATGTGGATAAATCTACCCGTACGCTGTGGTTTGTAAAATGTTGGGTAAAAGGATGTACGTGGAAGCTTAGAGCTACACCAGTAGGTGAATCTTCAAGGTTCACAATCCGAGTATATGTAGATGAGCATTCCTGCTCAGTAACAGAGCGTTCGTCTCGTTCTCAACAAGCTATTCCTGAAATTCTTGGCCTCTTGTACAAAGACTATATTGGTGGGGTTGATCGAACTATTTTGCCATGTCATGTTGAGAGTGCTATGAACATGAGCTTTGGAATCAAGGTTTGTTGACTACGCTTTTTACATTGAATCTAATGTCTTATCTGACCTTACTTGTTTTTAACCTGGTTGCTGTTTATTGTATATCGCAGATGGATTACTGGAAATCTCATCGTACACTTATAGTTGCTAGAGATCTCGTAATGGGTTCATCGGAGAATGGATATGAGGAGTTACCTTCTTACATGCACAAGATTAGAATGGCAAATCCTGGGACCTTAGCTCGACTGGAAGTTGATGCAAACAATATATTTAAGTACTTATTCCTTGCATTCAGCTAGCATTGCTGGCTTCCCATTTATGAGAAAGGTTGTGGTGGT
>NC_027752.1:31770189-31772432 GCF_000695525.1 Brassica oleracea var. oleracea
GGCAAGGAAATGGTGAACAACTTTCGCAGACCAAATATAAGGCAGCTCTTTCAGCTTCACAATAACTCCAATAGCTGATTCCCTCAACTCAGACCAAACATCTTCCCCAAGTTCTTCTCTCACGGTTTGAATGTTGGAGAGATAACAACTATGGTTCATGCTCCTACTCTGAACTGGGGTTTTCCCAACCTCATACAAACGACGAGGATACTTTCTCATACCCGAAGAAGAAACCGTACCTGAAAAATAAAGCACTTAACAAGTTTGTTTCTTCTCTAGAAACAATCTCTGATCAACAGACTGCCATAACCAAACTTTAATTACAGAAAAAAAGTCTTGAAATTTCAAAGTGAAAGAATGTTGAAATTGGGATTTAGGGTTTTCGAAATCAAACATCTCAATCAAAAAATATGTTAAAAAAGTGTAATAACTAGTGGGAATTGAATTGATTTAACACTTACTTTTGAAATTGGGATTCATCTCCTACACAAATCAAACACGATTGCGACTTGAGGAGGAGGCGTCGATAGCGGCTGTGAAGGAGGAGTTGTCGGCGGTGGCTATGACAGAGGAGTTGTCGGCGGCGGCTGTGACAGAGGACTTGACGACGATGTTGAAATGTTGGTTCAAAGTGTAAGGAATGAGGCGGGCCAAAAAACTTAATTACGAAACAGAAAAAAACAGTATCGGTTCAAAGTGGAAGGAATGTTGAAATTGGGATTTAGGGGTTTTGAAATTAAACACTCAATCAAACAATACATGTTAAAATATGTAATAACAACTTCGAATTGGAAAGATTTAGCACTTACAGTTCAATTTCGTTGATCTAAAATGGAAGACAAATCAGACCTAGGGTTCACACAACAGGGGCGATGGCGACTTGACGAGGAGATGTTGTCGGAGTGGGATACGAACGACGACGACTCTTAAACGGAGAAGGCTCCACCTTCTGTTTCGTCGATGTCTTGTGAGAGAGTTCCAGAGACACCACAAACTCTTTTCTTCTTTTCTGATTTTTTTTTGTCGTCAATTCTTCTTTTTTAAAATGTTTTTAACATATATTTTCTAATTTTTTAAAAAAATTTATTAGAATAAAAACTTGTGGTTAATTAAGTAAGAGATGGGCTTTTAGTAAATTTGCTCCTATCCCATTTTAGTCCAGTAATTAAAATTTAATATGAGTCATTCTAGTAATTCTTAGATGACTTAGAGTCATTCCAAGTAATTTCCCTTTTATATTCGATATTTTTTAGAACAGGAAACAAAATTTTATGACTTGTCTGGCAGATTTATTTTCTCAGTTATATCAGACTTGGCTTTCCTTTTAGTTTTGGTTATCAATGATAGTCATTGCTTCAATCCGGTCTTAACTCATGTGGCAAATCCTCATAACCGTGAGTTCATGTCGCAGAGGAGGGAAATCACGGCGAATATGGTTTGTTTATGGTGTGCGGCAAAGAGAAGATGGTAAGAACGATGATGAAGCTTTGTTGTTTATTTGTTCGTTGAGCTTTATTATTCATTTCTTATGAAAAAACGTAATTCATTCTAAAAAGAAAATAGATAAAATGTTAAGATATATTTTTAGTTAGCATAATTAGAAAAAAAAATAGATAAAATGTTAAGACTGTTATGAATCATGAAGTGGATGGTCCATAACCTATACCATACAAGTTCAAGACTAGAGTTCATTGGGGGTTTACATCCAGCCACATGGAAGACCCATTCAACCTTATGTCTTTATGAGTTTGACCATGTCATTATGTAGAGTATCTTTGTAATCAATTCTCCCTTTGACTCCACCTTGTATGAACCACTATATATAGTGGTGTAAACAATAAGAAATATACAACACATTCTCACAAATCTTCTCTCAAATCTAAACACGTTATCAGCACGAGACTCTCTCCACCTGAGCAATCCCATCCGCCGGCGATCATCTCTTTTCCGGCCATCTCTTCCGGCCATCTCTTCCGGCCCTCAGCCTTGCTCCGCCGGCCAAGTCTATCCCTCTCACGGTTTTCCGGCCAGCTCCTCCACCTCTCTCTCAACCACCTCAATCCGCGGATCACTCCCTCTCTCTCACGGTGGTCCATTCAGAATCCTTGTGGTGTAAAAGATAAACTAATCAAAACCTAAAGATCTAAGAACATCATATATCTGAATCTTGGATCTATATGAATCCTAAAACTTATAAAAATCTATAGATCTAAAATTATCTCAAATATTAATCTTGAATCTAA
>NC_027752.1:31773292-31774712 GCF_000695525.1 Brassica oleracea var. oleracea
TCTATTAGATTAGTAAATCATTAGATCAAACTTGGATTATTTTGAACTAACCTTTTTTAGAAGCTCGACCAAGGCTTTGCCTAAATGGCATTATATTCACCCTATAAGGTCCATTGAATTAAGTAGGGAAAATAATCTAATTGATTCATATTGCTTGCATCTAATTAGATTAAATCGGTTATTGTTTAAACTAAGCATGTTTGCTTTAATTGAAGTAATAAATGGCATTGTATTCACCCTATAAGGTCCATTGAATTAAGAAGAAAAAATGGTTTCCAACAATGGACAAAAGGGAATAAGAGTACATAAATTAAAATCGCCTAAGTGGTCGAGACTACATTTTATATTGATCTAGTGATCAATATGATATTAGGCAAATAGCCAGGGCAATCATGTTTGATTAACCCACGAAATTTATCACTTAGCATTACCATACTTAGCCATTCGGATTATGATGCAAATATTTAAAAGGGCACAAATGTTATCCCATAAGATCTCACGTGTGTGCAATATATCTATGCACAAGGGAATTTATTGTCCCAAGGACCACGAATTAGAGTATGTTCATGAGGGGGAGTGAGGACAAATCCTATGATACATGACCATACTAAAATCCGTGAAACATGGTCCACAACCATATTACATATTGGTTGAATTTGATATAAAGACCATTACCTATAAGGTTCAAATTCTAAAAGTCCATATGCTTGGGGACACAATGAGTTATAAAAGAATGAACCTGCATCAGGCCACATTAATTATATCAAGCCATATAAGTGATCATAGATATTCCCACCTCAGACTGATACGGATCATGAGTCCAGACATATATCATCTTAAGATATTATGAAAAAATCTACCACAAATATATGTGACATCTAAGATCATGTGATCTTAGAAACTCATAATGAGGATTGGGAATATATGTTGGATATATATTATGAATATACTTTCTCCATAAGTTTAAAAGAAACCTTGAACCAAAATGGGTGATCTAATTATAGACCAAGGAACAAGGATTACATAAGGTTTATGAATCCGAAAATCCAACAATGAAAGGAGAAAAGTAATAAGCTGGTATAAAGAATGATAAAGAATGGTACCTACCATCTGGTATCAACCATCAATGTCTTAGCAAAGATCCTCGGACTAGAAAATAATTTATAGACGTCCATATGCTACAATGATAGCAAAATAAAATGCCAGACACATTGACCCGAGAGAAAGAATGACTATGTCATCCCAGCTTAGCACCACACGGTTTTGATGTCTTAAAGACACAACCAAGTTGCTACAAAGTCTATATAAGATAGACCAAATAAATGTTCCAAATAAAGTTCCATAAATTCTAAGGAACCTCAGAAAGAAAGAAAGGTGCATGAGATAAAATCCGAGTTTTATTAAAGGAAACCATTCCAGA
>NC_027752.1:31775501-31784791 GCF_000695525.1 Brassica oleracea var. oleracea
TGTGGTATGAATGAATAAGCTATCATAAAGGTAAGTTATAAGATCGAAGTTCATCTTTGAACAAAAGGTATAGGACCACATTATGCGTCCATATGCGACCCAACGGGTCCGACCATCATATATGAAGATAATGTAGCTTGCATTGCTCAACTCAAAGACGGGTATATCAAAGGTGACCGAACCAAACATATTCTACCCAAGTTCTTCTTTATCCATGAGTTGCAGTGAAAACTCAGCCGACTTCTTCACCAAATCATTGCCCTCTTGCACATTCAGGAAGTTCACGCAACAAGATTGGCACGCGTAGACTCAAGGACCTTCAGTGATGTCCAAATCAGGGGGAGTAATGTGTGTTGTACTCTTTTTCCTTTCTCTGGTTTCCCTTTTTACCACATTGGGTTTTGGGTTTTCCAAGAGAGGTTTTAATGAGGCAACATTAGCATGTTACAAACCCTATATGGTTATGGCATCTAAGGAGGAGTGTTATGAATCATGAAGTGGATGGTCCATAACCTAGACCATACAAGTTCAAGACTAGAGTCCATTGGGGGTTTACATCCAGCCACATGGAAGACTCATTCAACCTTATGTCTTTATGAGTTTGACCATGTCATTATGTAGAGTATCTTTGTAATCAATTCTCCCTTTGACTCCACCTTGTATGAACCACTATATATAGTGGTGTAAACAATAAGAAATATACAACACATTCTCACAAATCTTCTCTCAAATCTTAACAAACACATTAGCTTTTAGCATTTCATAATTTTTCTTCCACAAATGAAGCTTTAATTTGAAAAGGCTTTTGGTCTGTGTCCCATTTATTTGAAAGGATTTTGAACGGCTAGCAACTCCCTTGCAAAGTCCTTATGGACAAACACAGAGAACACAATGTTTCCAAAAACTTGTATAAACAAAGCAGACAAATCAAGCCTCTTCATTTATCACTATGTAGAAATAGTTAAAGAATATGGTAGCACAGATTCACACAGCTTGCAGAGGATTGTAACTGAAAACTTGTAAATTAATGTATACAAACTACAAAGGATCACATGAAACATAACCTCAATTTTGGCTCTAAAAGTATGCTCACAACGACATCTGCAGAACAAAAGAAAAAGGAAAAATGAAAATTTCAGCTCATTCACTCTTAATCCAAGACACTCTACTGTTGTATTTCAGCATAAAGCAAAACTATTTACAATCTAAGAAACAAGAGAGACTCGGACCTGACTCATTTCACCATTAATCCAATTAATCCTATCGGCATTAGGATAATTAGAGTAATACTCAATCTGCTGACCGAGAACATTTGAGAACTCTTCGTTCATGGCATAAGCTTGTGCTGTACGAGCTTCCGTAAATAAGAGACGAGGAGGACGTACTTTCGGCTTGGCGATCCTGAGAATAGAAGAGGTTGATGTCTATCGGGGGTGAGAGAGATGGGAGCGGAAGGGTCGTAGACCGAAGACAAACGCCGACGAAGGGAAGCAACAGTGAGTTAAATCCTCGGATTTGAGGGTTTGGCTTGTAGGAATGAAGATGAACCCAAGGAAAATAAAAAAAAAAGTTGTGTGAAGAAAATAGATAAAAGAGACTTTTTAATTTTTCTTTATAATTGATTATGAGTTTTATCGAATATTATGCTTTAAAATAGAGGGGCTTAATTCGATTAACAAGAAATATTACAATAAGAGAGGACAAGTTAATTGTCAAAGGGACAAATATAGTTATTTTTTTTTGTTCTATTTTAGCAATTTTTTCATTATTTATTTAGCTCTTTAAAATTTCGAACGGCAATAAAAGGATAAAACTCAAACCTAAAAGTACAGCTCGGACCCACAAATCTCGCTCCTCGTTTATCATTCAAGCAATCTTGAAAATGCAAGCTATTAAAAACCAAACACTCTTCACAAGCTTCTGGTGACAAGTCTTTCGTACACTGCACCATTCCATAAACTGTATCACCCTTGAACCGCGTCTCCCCCACAGAGTACAATGCTGTTGGCTCAGTATAATTAACACGACTGATGGCTAAAGTCGTCAGATTGTCCATGAGATTATTCCAAACATCTCCAAACCCGAGCTTATCTCCCAACTTCTTCGCGTTGGACATACAAAAGATATTGTCGTAATCGATCTTTCCAGTAGCATAGGTGGCCGAAATCGCGAGAAGACATTCATCATACCATATTATTCTCCCCTTGGACCACGGACATTTCCTACGAAGCTGTAATATACGTTTTAAATATCTACACCACAATCAACAACGAGATTGCACGAGAGTAATTAACATATAATAAGTAGTTTTTTTTGTCTTATGCTAAAATTAATGTCAAAACCTGTGTGCAGATTTATAGAACTAATCAACAAGATTGATGTGACAGTACCACAGCGAGGGAGGTGACAAAGCAGTCGCGGCACTTGGGGCCATAGGAGTCGCCACGGCACTGAAGGATAGCGGATAATGTATCAGAGCCGAGCAGATCGTAACCTGTTTTCTCGATACTGCCTTTATAGAACATTTGTATGATTTTTCTAAAAAGTTTCTCGTAATCGCTTCCCGGCTTGTATTTTCCTTGACTAACCAAGCATTTGTGGTTGAGATACGCATTGGTCGTGTTTAAAGACAATTCACTGCTTATAAGGAGAAGTTGTATGGCCAAGACATGGATCAAAAGGAGGCGTTTTGATACAGACGATGAAGAGTACATTGTTTTGGATTATTTTTCTCAAAGAGGGTTTTTTTTCTAAATGATTCGTTGGGACTGATGTTTATGTAAGAGACTCAGAGGGATATTTGGATACTGAACATATATATGATGTTTTATATATGGTCTATTGTTTTTGGTTACCCAATACGAAATTTGTTTGAAAAGGTCTGTTTGTAGAATAAGATGTCCACGCTTTGTAAGGACATGAGATAATGGTTGAAGGTTGAGACTTATTGCGGCGACAAGTGGGCCGAAGAAAATGTGAAAGTTTAAGAGGTGTGACTTCGTTCACACGATTCATACGGTGCAAACCTGAAATGAAGGAATTCATTTCTTAATTTATTACTACCAGATTCTTGCTTTTTTAGACACCATAGGATAAGATTCCAACACGCGTATACTTTTTATACTATAGAAACATGCCACTCCTAACTGTTGCCCACATATATAATACCGTCGAATATTCAAAGAGAGAGAACCGACGACATTTTTTTTCTTTTTGGCAAAGAAATCGACAACATATATTGAAAGACTTTGAATTTGCTTGATTTCACTGATCGTTTGTAGAGTACACTTTATACACGAGTCTGTTACGTGATCATCTCGATCTTCCTATATTACAGGGAGACTACTTCTAGTTGTTACAACAGAATAATATTTAGTATATCCTTTCATCCTCCCCCCCAATTAGAACATGTAAAGTTCGAACGTTCAAACTGTCCCTGAAGGAGTTGAATAGCGACGTTGGCAAACCCTTTGTGAAAATATCGGCATATTGGAAAGCTCAAGGCACATGAAGGACTTTAACCTGACCAGGATAAAAAATTTCACTCACAAAATGCAGATCGATTTCCACATGTTAGTTCTTTGGTGCTTCACCGGGTTTGAAGAGAGATAGACCGAGCTCAAATTGTCTCAGAAGATCAATGTAGCCTTGGTTATAGGTATATGCAGTTCCAGCAGCAGGTTGCGCTACCAGCAAGTCTCGGCGACATTGTTTGCGACTCCTCTGTATTCTGCTTCAGCGCTAGACCTGAAGACTGTTTGATGCGTCTTCGACGACCAAGATATTAAGTTGTCTCCCAGATAGACACAACAACCAGAAGTGGAGTGTTGAGTGTCAGGACACCCAACCCAATCTGCATCAGAATAGGCTGTTAACTCGTTAACCTTGGACCTGTATAACTGCAGTCCGTGATCCAATGTGCCTTTGACATAGCGTATGATCCGTTTTAGAGCGTTGAGACTTTGCACCCGAGGATCATGCATAAACAAGCAGACTTGTTGAACGGCGCACTGAATGTCTGGCCGTGTAACATTAGGTACTGCAACGCACCAGCTACACTTCGATACTGAGTTGGATTATCTATGCGGCCTCCTCCCTACTGGAATGCTACGTTCAACAACTGGCAACATGGACAGCAATGAGGTATTTCTTGTATATATTTCCAGGCTTGTATTTCCCTTCACTTGTATAGAAAACTACTTAAATTTTGTTTTTATTTTTATTTTCATTTCACATACAAAATATCAAAAAAATAATTTAAAATATTTAACAATTTTTGTAATAAGTTAAAATTTATTGAATATAATAAACATATCAAGACCTCATAAGTATTTAAATGTCTAATATTAATAATAAATTTTAAATTTAAATCCAAAAAAAAGTAAAAGTAGAGCATCAAAATTGAAATAGACTGAGGATAACGAAATTAAAATAACACCAAATCACATCGAATAATTTTGAATCTCTATCATCGTTCACTTCATTTTATTCAGATGGTATATTAAATTTTTTAACAAAATTAATAAGTCACAAATAAATCACAAAATTCAATCAAAGTTCTAAAAATAACCATCAAAATTTTTTTGGTTTGTCATTTCATCAGTTTGGGATTTTTTCAGGAAGGAAATTTTCTAATTCATTAAAATCAATAATAAACACTGAAAACCGAATTTCTTATTTTAAATACAAAACAGATTTTAATGCCGTAATTAAAAAAAATCTAAGAAAAAAAGTAAAACTTACTTATTTGTTCAATCAATGGTTCAATCAGAAGTTGAGTTCCACGTTTTAACGGGTTTTTGTTATCGGACTCTTAAATAATATATATTTTTTTAAATCCAAACTAGATTATATATCGCGACACCGGGTTTGTTTGATAGCGGGTCCAGGTCGGGTTTCAAAACATTGCGAAAAGGTTGAATACTCATTTCTTTCTTTTTTGAAACACTATCTCATTAGGTGGTATTTTCATCTAGCTGAATTTTAGATAATCTAAAATAAATTTAGATAAACACTATAGATGAAATCCCAATTTTCAGTAAGGAAAAATTTTATGAGAATTATTTGTATCAATGATTAATCCAGTAACTTTGGATTTGTAGGATTTTGTTATAAATACTAAGTCCAATAAAGTAAGATTTGATTGTTTGTTTTTTTTAAACTGATTTTTCAAATACATAGTCCAATAAGCCCTCTATGATATTTTGGTTAAAATCATAAGAATTAAGAAACCTATTTTTTAAGTGATGACATCATTAATTAATAATAGAAATTTAAAGTGAACTTCAATCATAAATAATGCAGTAAAATTTTATTGGTTAACGAATTTTTAATTAAGTTTAAATTATTATCAAAATAGCAAAATATCTTAGATTTTGAAATATCAAATTTTCTCTAAAACATCTTAAATTATAAAACAGATGAACTATATATTTTGTTTGGTGATATGGAGCTGCGCTGTGACGCTTAAGTGATTCGTCCTCATATTGCTTTCGTATCACAACTCACAAGAACACGATCATGATATGAATTGTGATGTGGTTGTTCTTCTATGGATGTATTAAATGCCTTGTTGGCTACGGTTTCGGATCATTCCCTATATATTAAATTAAATGAGAATCATTTAAAAAGTTGTAACATTAATTTTGACTAATTAAAAAAAAAATTTGTTTAGGTGTCATTTAATTAGGATGTCAATATAGCTTGTGGTAGCTTAAAAATCAATTAAAAATATGTTGGTCCAAAATCCAATTAATAAGAAACCTTATATTAACCCAAAATATAAGAATTGTACATTTTTTTCTTTAAATAAAAGTTACGGAATTACCTAATATGATTAATATATAAAACAATTAATGATTATGAATAATAAAGATTTGATAACAATTTTTGCATCGTTACTCATTTTTGTTTAATTTTATATTATTAAAATAAATTAAAAACACATTAAACATATAATATTAAAAAAATAGATTTTTTCTTATATGTTATGTTTTGAATTTTTTAAAACGGTTTTAAATTACAAAAATGTTAAAAATTCCTTTAAAAATTTTGTGATCAATATCTCAATTTTTTGGTTATAACAAGATACAAATGATCATACAATCGTATTAAATATAAATTTTTATTTAATACATATTCATATTAAATAATATATATATATATATATATTAATATTGTTTAAATTAAAATATGTACCATTTAAAAATACATAAATATGTTAATTTTGAAACTTGACTAGAACTGATATGAACCATCATCATTTTCTTAAATGGACCTATAACAGTTTTTAATGATTAACTAAATGGACTACATACATAGTAAAATGTGTTTTGGTTTTAAAATTATTGCATACCCAAAATTAATATGAGGCATCATCCTTTTCGTGTAAAATATTGTCACAATAAAAATATAGGATTAGGCAAAAAATCCGAACCCATAAAAACCGAACCAAGGCCGATCCAAAAAATAGTACTGAACTTTAACCAAAATTGGTTAGATATCCGAATGGGTTCAAAATTTTGGTATCTAGAGAATCGGAACCTAATCCGATCCAAACCATAATATTTTAGGTATCTGAATATATCCGAACAAGATTTATATACTTAAATATATTAATTTTCTTAAAAAATAGTATTTAAAAGAATATAAAAAATATATAAGACGTTTTTAAGTTGTCCAAAATACTTGAAAATATATACAAATAGTTATAAGTATATGTTTAAAATAGCTAAACGATACTTATAATACCTAAAATACTTAAAATATCTATTGATTTCCTATCCAAATATTTAAGTATTTTTTGCATACATTATTCAAATTTATATGTTATATATTATTTTTATTTTTATATATTTATATTAGTGACGCACATTGGTACTCGAATGTCCACCTCTAATCAAATGTAAAAAAAATTATTGGTAACAAAATATATATTATTTATAATATTTAAGTATAATATATTAAAAAAAAAAACTCACTCCATGCATGGCGCGGGTTATCATCTGGTTTACAGTTATATCTCAATTAAAAATAAAAATGAAAAACTACGAGAAAAGAACCTAAAAGATATTTGATAAAGCCATAAGAAATTAGATGATAATCCGCGCGCATGCGCGGAACTTATAATCTATAATCTGATGATCGAGTCGATTCCATGATTATAAGTTCATTCCATACCGGACCAGACCGGAATAAGGTTATATACATTCTCATGAGTTTTTATGATAATGTTTGTTCATTAAATGGTTTTAACATTTTACAACACTTCAATCTTTATCGATTATAAAATGACGAATACAAATGTTGATCTCTTAAATGTATCATCGTTGTTGAATAGTTAACATGTTACATCTCATTTTAATTATTTTTAAGACTTCATATGCATAAAAAAAATGAAGTTTTGCGGCTGAAACAAATCATCAAACCAAATAGGCAACATCGATTGTATAATGAAGGGGATTAGGTTGTCTGCTCTCGATTTGTTTACTATTGAAAATCCATAAGTAATTTTTTTTTTACCTCTATAAAATTTTGATTTCGTTCTCGTTTTTGTTTCATTGATATGAGTTTAGTTTTTTTTTAATCTATTCTATGAATTCAGTGAATTACATAAGTGTCAATTTAAAAAAGTGGACATATGTATATAGTTCTACTCCAGATACATATATAAGAATAAAAAATTTGAAGAAAATCACTGGCAAACTATATTAACAGGTTAGTGTTAAAATCTAATATATCAAGCTGTTATAAAATATAATTGCAAACTCGAAATATAAATGTTTGTCTAGTATATATTCACCAGTTCGGTCTAAAAATCATCTAATTCTAGAACAATAAAACAAATTACTTATTTTATTAGCCTACACTTTTGAGGTTTAGTTACGTAAGAGTATACAGATAAAAAAGTATATAATACTTTACTATTCTAATATATGTAAACTAAGAACTGTTTGATTTATTAAATAATAAACCAAAAAACTTATAATAAATAGTTCTAATCTCTCGTTCTTACAATTATAATAGCTAGATAGGGTATCAGGGTAAAACAATTGGACAAATGATCAAATCTCTCATTCTTCGAACAAACTCAAAATGAGGTGATTGAAATTTTTTTTTTTGTCCATAAATGGTTCAATACAAAGATCAAGCCAACGGGCTTGATACAAACACCAAGCAGAGTTCCAAAAAGAATAAAACGAAACAAGAAAAAGCAGGAAAGAAACATCAGTAGATGCCTTGCATAAAAGACCTTCACGTGAAGGGAAGATAATAAGTTCCTCAAACACTCCTAACACTTCGGTGCCTATGGAGTCGGTTAGCTGTTTACACTTGCACGATGCCAGCAGCTTCAGATCTAATATTAGAGGAGAGCCAGCGAGGGAAGATAATAAGTTCCTCAAACACTCCGAACACTTCGGTGCCTATGGAGTCGGTTAGCTGTTTACACTTGCACGATGCCAGCAGCTTCAGATCTAATATTAGAGGAGAGCCAGCGAGGGCCACCAGTTGCAATGTAAGATTGGTACCTTCCATCTTTGGTGACGCTTGACGCAATCTCAGTAGCAACGAAATTAGTCTGATCCGATACTACCAATATCTAGCAAAGATCAAAATCATGCATCAAAATTAAGACTAAATTATTTAATCTGAATGAAATAATACATGTAGTGCTTCAAATATTAGAAATCACTTCGATTTGAAGAATTGTGTTTCTCGGATTGTCAGGATTAAATAAGATATCAGAAACCACCTATTTAAAAAATAATTTGTATACATAAAAGTATATACATTATATTAAGCACATAAATAAAAATCAATACTTTTTGTTAATTTACAATCACGTTTTTGTTAAATAAATCAAAACAGTCATTTTATTTACCTTATTAGGTTGAGATCCGCGCCCTGCGCGGGGTGAAATGAATTTTTAATAATTTGATAATATGAATAAAATTTTTAACATTACATCTTATATATTAAAACAGAAGTCACAACTTTAATTCATGTGTGATTTTTTTAAAAATAGACCTAATGGACTTATTCCTAGAAAGTCATGTTACATTTAATATATAATCTTATCATTTAAATTTTGGGCCCACGAGAAATTTTTATTGGGCTATCAATAATTGGATTTAAACAATAGATGATCCATTGGATTTATAGATAGTATAAATTAAATAAATATAATTTAATGTTGTAATACTATACTTTTATATGCTAAATATTTAAATGTTTGTCAATTTTAACTTTTAAAATTATAAATATTTTTTTAAATAACAAAAATCATATTA
>NC_027752.1:31784963-31840042 GCF_000695525.1 Brassica oleracea var. oleracea
ATGTTACAATATAAGAAATTTCATTTAATAGATAGTCATATTAAAAATATACTATATATCTATGTTAATATTATTAAAATTTAATTACATACAATACAAAATAGAGAAAATAATTGTTTAAATTTATTTACCAAAAAATGATTGTAAATAAAAAAATTGATTTCTTTAATTTATGTATTTGTGTTTGTTTAATTGTATACTAGGTTGAGATCCGCGCTCTGTGCGGGGTGAAATGAATTTTTAATAATTTGATAATATGTATAAAACTTTTAATATTACATGTGTTATTAATATTTATTTTGTTCCGTGTTCATAACACGACACATTATATAATAAATAGTTGGTCATGAATGATTATTATATACTATGTCTGAAAATATAAAACTTCGATCCCATTTTGTGTAACGAAAATTGCTTTTAGTCTGAGAAAATAATTTTAATAAAATCATTGACTATTTTTTATGACTATGTTACCTAATTGAACATATATAAACATAATATATGTAAACATAATATTAAATTAAATAACTCTGGATATAATAATCTCACAATTAAATTTAGTTTTAATATATCAAACATAAATTGTTGAAAAATATGCGTATTTTTTCATGCACTTGAACTTTGGACAAAATAAAAGACCATTTCATTCTTATTTTATCACAATTAAACATATAGAAAAGAAAGTACAATATTTTAGAAAAAAATGAACTAAATGAGTACCTTTCCAAACTTTGATTTTGCCAAACCTCAAAACACAGACAACAGAATGGTTTGCGCTAAGAGAAGACAAAAAAAAAAGAATGGTTTGTGCTAAGTTGTATAGCATCGCTTACATCCATGGCAAACTTACCCAACAAAACCATTGGCAGCCTAACATCCTTGTAATATGAACACACATAATAGATCTAATGACTATTAGCACTATAAAAGTGAAATCCAACGAAATCTATTAAATAAAAAATATTCCCCCAATATGTGATGTAATTACATTGCAAAGATAAGGAAATTCTGGTTTGAACACCAAATCGAGAATGATAATCGAATATTGGTGTCATAAATTTCGAGTAAATAGCTTCATATTAACCGCCTTGATCATTGCCCTCAAAATATATGATTTTAATCATTGCCTTTTTTGTAGGATATTTCCGTTTTTATATTATCTCATTGAATATTTATCTAGCTCCATATTTGCTAAATTAATTGCATACACGAAAATCTTGTAGTGCTGCATACACGAAAGTGGCGTTTAACGTTACGTCAAAACAACACGAAGTCTAACTCATAGACTAGTGCAGTAAGGGTATTTCATTAAAGAGGCTGAGAAGCCCTGACAACGCGACACGTCGGCTGGTTCAAGCGTAAATAACATACATTTTTGAGATTTTTATTTTTCTAATGTTCACCAATTAATATATAAAGGATATGGTATAAGTTAAACTTTATAGATATTGACATAGATATATAGTATACTAGGGCCGGCCCGCCCTAAGGGCGAAAAGTTATAATAAAAGTGATTTTATAATAATTTATGAAGTAATTTAAAATTATGATAGATTAAAAAATATTATAAACGAAAAAATAATGAAAGACTTATGAAATCATTATAATTATTTTTTTTTGTTTTGAATTATAATGACAGTAAATTTTACTATTCTCTGATAAATAATATTATATTTTTAATATTTATTTTAATTCAAATTTTTTGTTTTATAATATTCTTAATTAAACTAACTTATTTAAGGGTTTTTTTTGCGAATATGACTCAAAACTTGAAGTCATTCCTAAAGTAATTCATGCTTCTTCTTTTTTTTGTGATGTAATTGTATATTCCGTTTGTATGTATGTTTTGTAAAATTTTGTTAAGAGAATTATATAATAATGTTTATGGTTTTGAGAATTTTAGGGTGTCGAAAGATTATTTATGTTAAGATTAGTTATATTTGAGTTAAAATGTTTTAATGAGGAGGTTCATTGAATGATTTAATGTGATAGTCAATGAGGATGCTTGAATCCAACCGACTTCCATAACGGTTCCAAAATTCAACCAAGGGTAGAAGAAGTGGAATCGAACAGCCAAATACGACGCCTTCCAACTGACCTTGATCGGAATTCAGCGTGGCCGGTGCAGCAAATCTTCATTGGCCGTAGGTTTGAACCGGAGTTGTTAAAACGCAGCAGATCTGTCTTTCGTTCTTCGACATTATTTTTGGAGAAGAAATCGTCTCATGTGGGACCCCTTCATATGTTACCCTAGAGTCCAGAAACCCAATTATGTTAAGCCCAAAACACTGATCTGAAATTTTTATTAACAAAAAGAGAAAAGCCCATTAATAATTGTGATTAAGTGAAACGGTGAGTATCATCCAACCCGGACATGTGTCGGCCTGTCAGGAACCGAGTTTATGACGTGGCGCAACAGGAGTGAGGCGAACATATTTTTATATATATATTTTTTAATATTAATACTGATTATTGACACTTCCTACTCATATGATTTTTTTAACATTTGTACATTTGTTGTAACAAAAATTTAAATTGTTAATAACAAAAATTTAATGTGAGATTTTTCAATAAAAATTTCAAAACTAAAATATTAAGATCTCAATAATTTTTCACTGCAAATTTTGAAATTAAAATATTTATATATTTTAATATAGCTATAATTCATTTCAAATGATATATATATATATATAAATATAATGTGAATATCTATTAATGAGACTTCATATTCATATGATTTATTAGGGTTGAGCATTTTATTCGATACTCGAACCCATATCTGAATCCGACCCGAAAATCCGACTGAAATAGTAAAATACCGAACGGTTATTGAATTCGGAAAGATTGGATATCCAAACCCAAACGAGTAGTATCCGAACCGAACGGGTAATATCCGAACCCGAATGGATATCCGAAGATAACCAAACATAAGTATATTTAACCGTATATTTCTAGTTACTTCTCTCATTTTATTTTAAATATTTATTTTAATGACGCACATTGCTCATTTGCTACTCACTTAAAATACATATCAAGCTCTTGTTTCTTACATTAAAAAAAGTTGCATCTAAAGTTTCAAAACAACAACTAAATTAGTGTCTTTCTATTTTAAATTTTTTGCCTCCAAACTTATTAATAGTTTAATCTTTTAAAAATTAGAAAACCAGTTAAGTTAGAAATATAATTTAAATACAAAAAAAATTAAACAATGAATAATTTATTTATTTTTCTTCAAAATTTAAATATTTGAACCCGACCCAAAATATCCGAACCCGAACATAAAATACCCAAACCTGACCCGATGTGTAGAAATACCCAAACGGGTACTATACCTTTATACTGAAATACCCAAAAAATCCTAAATACCCGATAAGAACCCGAACGTATATCTGAACGCTCATCCTCTACGATATATGATCATTTTTATCTAGATTGAACCAAAAAAGTTAAACCATTGATCACAAAATTTTCAATGTGAGACTTTTACCATTTTTAGTAATTTATAGTTGTTTTTAAAAAAATTAAATATAACATATAATAAAAAAAATCTAATTTTCTATTATATGCTTAATGTGATTGTTTAATATATGTTAATAATATAAAATTAAACAAAAAAAATATATGATACAAAAATTGTTATCAAATATGTATTATTCATAATCATTTATTGTCATATATATATTAATCATATTAGGTAATTCCGTAACTTTTATTTAAAGAAATAAAAAATATTCTTTTGTACACTACTAATTAATTTATACTTAGTTTAATAAAAAGCATAGTATATGTTTATATGGACCAACTTATTTTTCTAAGAATTATCCTCGTGATGACATGTGACTACGAAAATATGTTTGTAATGCTCAAGAATTAATATACGAAGGATAGACTTCTCTCGGTGCACAAAAAAAATTCTCTCAATAAGAGAAAAGGTAGAGAAAACACTTTTTAAAGCATAAAGCAACAAAATAGACGAGCATTCTCTTATTCAGTCATTATTTTGTTGTTTTATTCTTTAAACATTCATGAAAAAAAGAGTTGCACTTGATGTTACATAAACTTTTGACTGAAAATATTCAAAAAAAAAATTATTTAACTCTTTAAATATTTCGGACCTGCTTGGCAATAAAAGGGTAAAACTCAAACCTAAAAGTACAGCTTCTACACATAAATCTCGCTCCTCGTTTATCATTCAAGCAAAATTGAAAATGAATGCTATTAAACACCAAACACTCCTCACAAGCTTTTTCGGGTATGTCTTTCGTACATTGCACCATTCCATACATCATATCACCCTTGAACTTCGTCTCCCCCACAGCGTACAATGGTGATGTTTTTGTGTCATTATTATCAACACGGATGGCTAAAGTCGTCAGATTGTCCATGAAAATATTCCAAGTCCTTATAAACGCGAGTTTATCTCCTCCCAACTTCTTAGCGTTCGACATACAAAAATTATTGTCGTAATCGATCTGCCCAGTAGAATATTTGGTATCAAACGAGAGAAGACATTGGTCATACCATATTATTTTCGCCTTGTACCACGGACATCTCCTATGAAGCTGTAATATACATATTAAATATCCGCGCTACAATCAGTGACGGGATTGCACGAGACTAATTAACATATAATAAAGCAGTTTTTTGTCTGATGCTAATATTGATGTGACATTACCGCAGCAACGGCGGTGGCATAGCAGTCGCGGCACTTGCTCCCGTAGGAGTCCCCGCGGCATTGGAGGATAGCGGAAAAACCATCAGAGCCTAACAGGGTGAAACCTTCTTTATTGCCACTGTCGGAATAGAAATTTTTTATGGTCAATTTTAACTGTTTCTCGTACTCACTTCCCGGCTTGTATTTTCCTTTACTAACCAAACATTTGTGGTTGAGATACGCATTGGTCGTGTTTAAGGGCAATTCGCTGTTTATATGGAGAAGTTGCATGGCAAAGACATGGATCAAAATGACGAATTTTGATGCAGACGATGAAGAGTACATTGTTTTGGATTATTTTTCTCAGAGTGGGGTTTTATAGTAGATGATTTGTTTTTTTTGTTAAGTAGATGATTTGTTGGGATTGATGTTTATGTAAGAGACTCTTAGTGATTTAGATACTGAATTAATATATGCCGTATATATAGATGGTTCATTGTTTTTGGTTACCCAATAGAAAAGACGTTGTTTGAAAAGGTCAGTTTGTAGAAAATAAAGTTTACACTTTGCGAGGAGAGGAGAGAAGAGTTGAAGGTTGAGGCCTACTTGTGGCGACAAGAAGGCCGACTAAAATGTAAAAGTTCAAAGGTGTGACTTAATTCACGCGATTCGCAAGGTGCCAACCTGAAATTAAGGAATTCATTTGTTAATTTATTAGGTAAATTTGTTTTTTATGCGGAAAAATTATAATTATATCCTATTAGACTAATTGCATAGGGTCAAAACGGTGACCAATGAGAGTTGTCAATCCAAGTCCCACATTGGAAGTTTAGACAAGGAGTGTCTAATACATAAAGAGATGTCCAACTCTAATAGTCCGAGGCCTTTTGGGAAGAAAACCAAAAGTAAATCCATGTGAGCTTGCCTAAGGTCCAAAGTGGACAATATCGTACTAATCGGATAATATAGAGTTGGATATGGGATATCACAATCCCAACAATTGGTATCAGAACATTGAAAGTTTAGACAAGGAGTGTCTAATATATAAAGAGATGTCCAACTCTAATAGTACGAGGTCTTTTGGGAATGAGGCATTTTGGGAAAGGAGCCCAAAAGTAAATCCATGCGGGCCAGCCTCTCAGGTCCAAAGTGGACAATATCGTATTAATCAGAGAATAAAGAGTTGGACGACATGGGCTCACACAATCCCAACAATTGGTATCAGAGCGGTTTGACGAAGATCTGCAAAAAGACCAAAATACCCTTCGAGTAGGAACAGAACCCATCGAGTTAGGATTGGGAGGTGTGTGTGTGGAAGAGATCAAGTCAAAAGATCCTGAAAGTCAATTGTGGGACAGGAGATGAATGTGATCCTTAGTTTGAGGAGGAGAATGTGAGATAACAAACTAAGTCCCACATTGGAGAATTAGACAAGGAGTGTCTAATATATAAAGAGATGTCCAACTCTAATAGTACAAGACCTTTTGGGAAGGAAACCAAAAGTAAAACCATGCGGGCTTGCCTCTAAGGCCCAAAGTGGACAATATCGTACTAATCGGACAATATAGAGCTGGACACGGGATTTCACAATTCCAACAACCAAGAGAATGAGTGGGAATAGTGAATTAATTATCATTCCTTACAATTTACACCATTTACAAAGAATATTTGTTCCTTATGATTCTTTAACATTCTTTAAAATTTAAGGAATAATAAATTACAGTTATTTTTATCAAATTATGAGAGGAATAGATTTTCCTCTTGCTTTATTCCTCTTCATTCATTTCCTTTGTATTCCTTATATTCCTTTCTGGTCACCAGTTAGAGCCTTTATGTCCTATTAGTTTAAATATTTTCGAAATGGCAATGATGCCTTCCATTTCAATTAAAAATTCGAAATTACAATTAATAAAACAATTGTTAAATATTAAAATATAATTTTTAACTAAAATGATTTTTAAAAAATATATCAAAAATCCCAAAAAAAACCTAAAGTTCGAAGTTTTTTTTTCTCAAAGGGATCAATCGATCCCGTAAGAAACCGTTCAATCTGAACCGGTCGATCCTGAATATATCTAGAACAACAAAAATATGCGAAGCATATGTTGATCGACCAAGCCCAGGCAGTCGATCGCAGAAGCTCGATCCCACTTCGATCGGTGTCCGGGTAAGTCTTCCAAATCTATTTTCTGATTTTTGTCGGTTAAATCCGGTTTGATTCCCACTTTGAACCGAACAAACACGAGCTGAACTCTTAAAACTTAATTTTTAATCAATCAAACCCATTTTTCTCTTCTCCTTGAAGAACAAAGGGGAGAAGAAGATGGCGTGAAAAGAAGTTTCCAAATCGATGTTTTAATTTTTTTTTAATTTAAAAATTGATTTTATAAATCATGATTTTTTAAAATGATTTGATAAATATAAGAAAACTGAATATTTCTAAATATTCTCTTTCTATATTTTTGGGACTGATTATCTTTATCCGTAGAATTTGTATTCTACTATATGTAGAACACAATAAACATGTTTGAAATTAATTTCTGCTAGTTTTAGATTTATAGTAATGTGTGGATTCCAATTTTTACAGATTTTAGATTTATATTAATGTGTAGATTCCGGATTCTACAGACTTTAGAACAATAGGTTAAGCGTGGAATGTGTTTTCTAAATATTTTTAGATTACTATTATTTACGTAGATTGCGTATTCTAAACATATTAGATTCAATGAATTAAGTGGATTACATTTTCTACTGTGTAGAATATCAATTTTACTTTTTGTAGAATAAAATATGAAATTATGATTTAAACATTTTTAGAACTAGAAAAAAATACCAATAAGTTGATATAAGTATTTCATCAGTAGTTACTATTTTTTGAATTTTTTTGTTTATAAAACTATTTATTTGATTTGTTTCGAAAAATACTAAATGATGTTAGAGGAAAAGATGGTACAAAAAGGAAATTGTCCTAATAGGATTTAGTTGTCATTTTTTTAGCCTAAAAAAACAATTTCCCCAATTTATTATTATCAGATTCTTACTTTTTTAGGTAACATAGGTGTGACTTAATTTTTTTTTTTTTTATTATCCTCTTTATCATACAACCCAATGATTTTATTTGAATGCATCTTTGGTTTGTCAGTGCTTGGTAAAATTTTATATTTCTATTTCTTTTCGTATGCCACATATTCTTATTTTTATGTTCTCAATATTGTTCTGTGTCAAGATACTCAATTTCTGAGAGATGGCCAGAACTTCCTCATATGATTTTGTCAAATCATTTTATACTTTCTCAGGAGTCTTCTGTAGATTATTTATTTTTTCATTCCCACAAGGTGGTTAATTTCGCCTTCTAAACCAAAATTTTGTGTCAGCATAAATTTATTTTGCCTACTGTTACAGCATTATGCATTGTGTCCCTTGAAAACTATCCCCTCGATACTGATTCCACGAAGCCCTATTCGCCAATCCATCTTTTATCAAACCGGAACTGTTTTTTTCTCTATATATCTATATTATCAATCAAAGCTACGATAGGAAATCATACTTAAATATTCGACATATGAACATGGGAATAGGTTATGTCAATTCCTGAAAGCCCAATCGAACTGACATCTGATAACTTGTCCCCCTCTTTGCCCACTCCATGAAAAAGTATTTCCTAGGGTTAGGAACTCAATCAATCCACAATTCTCAATCATGTTAACAGAGTTCCGCCCTGTTTTTTTTTATGATTACCAGCTATATCATTGAGATCTTCAGTAACAAAACATGGTTCATCCCAGTTTATACATGTTTTTGTCAATCTTTTCCAAACCCGGTCCATTAAGTTTTGCGTTGTGTCAGCATAGACAAATTACATAAATATGTGCTTGCCATTATGTTCTGTTTCAATGTTTAATATCTGATTATTCGTGAAAACAATACTAACCATATAATTTGAATCAAATAACAGAGCTAAACCTCTGTTTTTCCCCGAGGATCTATAAGATGAATGTACCCAAAATAAAACTGAAAGCTTTGTTCAAAATCAAACTTTTACTTGGTTTGAATATAAAAATAATTGAAACTTTGGTTTGTGTTTTAACCATATTTTCCTCAAATAGCTTATAGTTTAACTACTATCTGGTCCTTGACAATTCCAACTCAAAATTTTCATTTTGTCTACTTCGGCTATCGAGTGAAAGTTCTAATGGAAATACCATACCACAAATGTGTCATCCAAATTACTAAATGGATGTGCGTATTGAGGCCTTGCACGATTGACATTGTATTATTATCCTTATACATTCTGGTTTCCTGACGACATAAATTTTTATTCCAAAAATATTTTTATCAATCCCCATCTATTCCTAACAAAAGTCTACCATTATCATCCCACACATATATGCCCGTTATCAAACATTCTCTCTTGTTTTGTGCGTTGTTTCTGATGTATCGAGAAACTTTTTTCTGCCATCTTTAGTGCCTCTTGATTCAAGTTGTTAAAACACATATAATACACTAAGATAGTAAAACACATATAACAAACAAAGGTGGTCAACCTCTGTATCCAAGATAGTAAAAATGTATTAATACACCAAGTTCCGTGAAGCATTTTTTGTACAGGTGAATACGTAACCACCATTGTAAGAGACCTCGTAAACATTTGATACTCCTACCCCTGCACTTACTCCTACCCCTGCACTTCCCGCAGATTTAAAACCAAAAGGGTCACAAATCATCCTGATGTTCTGTGCAGACAAAGGTAACAGAAAGATATTTCCCAGTCACTGTGTAAACAAATTTTTCCCTTTTTTCACAGAAATATATGATAACTTAAGCCCTGAGCATTTTTTCCTCATCGCCAAGCTTACAGTCTGATGACATAATGCCATTCTTCGTTTTCTTAACAGCCTTATTCTAATAAATTCAC
Source organism: Brassica oleracea var. oleracea (assembly GCF_000695525.1). Classification (NCBI taxonomy): domain Eukaryota; kingdom Viridiplantae; phylum Streptophyta; class Magnoliopsida; order Brassicales; family Brassicaceae; genus Brassica; species Brassica oleracea. The sequence goes on from NC_027752.1 coordinate 31,794,533, forward strand.
GTTACCGATTGCTCACTTGTGAGACCAGAAATAGACTGAGACAAGTAAAATGTTACAGAATCCTCCGTTGCTTCTATTTCCCCCCTCAGAATCTGTAGATTTTGTCCACAAATCTAGTAGTAACCAATTGAATCAGATCGAAAATCTCCTACTTTCTACTTTGACAAACTCATAACCATGGAGATTATGAATTTAATAAGAGACCCAATTGTATCTCCCAAATCCAACTCAGTGAAGCGATATGTTCGGAGTGAACCTAATCACTCCTTTGATACCTTAGAACACAAGTTGCTTTGATGCCAATTAAGGTCACTCCTCAAAGCTAAGAGAGTTTGTGAAAAACAAACTAATAAAAACAAAACACAAGTTAAGTTACTTCAATTTTCTTCTCTGCATTTTTTCTTTGGCTTTTCTCATTTAAATACAGAAACTAGAACCATAAGTTCCAACAGTTACGGAAGCAAATTACGTAAAGGGAAACATGGACATCATGACTTACTCTCTCCTTGAAAAGAGGACATGAGCACGAGACCATAACTAATACATGCAATAATAATAAAATAAAGATAATAATCTGTCAAGCCACGTAAGGTTTGGTTGCCGGTTCGGTACTTGACTAATTACCAACTCATCAATACTACCACCCTCGAAATGAACCTTGTCCTCAAGGTTCAACAATGGAGAACAATGTTGAAGCTGATTCATGATCTGCCAAGTCCCTTTCATCCACTTGCAACTCTTTTTCTTTCATGTGTGTTTCATGGAGAAGATGTTGTCCACCACGCTCATGAACAAGACGTTGAAAGGAAGACTTCCGGATTACCAGCCCCTTACACTTCTGAAAGGTAAGGATCTCATGGATAGAAGCTGTTCTGGAACATAAACGATAAGGCTTATCGTCTCCTCCAATGCTCTTCTCAATTCTCCTCGTCATCTCAAGAACAATAACGACTCCGAGATAGTAACGTTGAGGATTCTTGACCATTCCGGTTGTAGGCTTCGTAGTCTTCATGATACTTTGATTCTTGAGAGCTTTTTGACTCTTTTATTTTGTCTTCTTAAAGTTGTGATCACGTTGACATGTGTTTAATTCTTCTCGTAAACTTCTAAATCCTTCTTTTAGCCAATTGATGGAGGCAATAAGGTGTTGGAATTGATCTCCCATATCTAACCACATCTTGGTTATCTCCTCTTTTAGATCCAACGTCATCTTGGCCATCTCCTTGGTTAGACACAGCTTCATATTGGTTATCTCTTCTTCAAGATTCCCAAGGTTTTCCCGCACATAATTTTTTTTTGTGTGGAATGTGTTTTGACTTGATACCACAGTTAAGTGGTCCAGATCAAATCGGTGAAGTGTAGTCGCAGGATAGAAGTGATCTGATACCAATTGTTAGGAGTGAACCTAATGACTCCTTTGATATCTTAGAACACAAGTTGCTTTGATGCCAATTAAAGCCACTCCTCAAAGCTAAGTAAGTTTGTGTTAAACAAACTAATAAAACAAAACACAAGTTACTTCAATTTTCTTCTCTGCCTTTTTCCTTTGGCTTTTCTCATTTAAATAAAGAAACTAGAACCATAAGTTCCAACACTTACGGAAGCAAATTACTTAAAGGGAAACATGGACATCATGACTTACTCTCTCCTTGAAAAGAGGACATCCTTGAAAAGAGGACATGATGAGCACGAGACCATAACTAATACATGCAACAATAATAAAATAAAGATAATAATATGTCTAGCCACGTAAGGTTTGGTTGCCGGTTCGGTACTTGACTAATTACCAACTCATCACGATCACACATCTCTGTAGAGATCGTGCCTCCTCAAATTCATAAGTCCTCTTCCAATCGAATCTTCGCATCCTCATCAAACTCAACACCTCATCGTCACCATCTAAACATTTCAACTCTTGTAGAGAAGAACCCCACGCACATAACCTAATTCTAAATGCAAACCTATATATATCCTTTCCATACGACTCAAACTCGAAAAATTTCATGATCAGCAATCGAAGCTTCTTAGTTATTTTGCTGGATAATTTGTGTTTATTATATTATATGTGCAAAATTTTCATCTGTTGATTATAAACGTGGAAAAGAAATAAAGAGCTGTTTTTAAAAGTACTCTTATGACTTTCAATTATTTTTTTAATTTTATGATATATTTAATATATTTTTATTTCAATTATTTTGTTCATAATTTCACACGGATTTTCGAGAACAACCAGATGGTTAACTGATTTGTTGTGTGAAAATTTACTGATAACGAGTTGCGTTGTCATGCTTAAGTGATTTTTCGTTATATTTCTATCACAAGAACATTATCATGATGAGAATAGTTATGCGACTGTTTTTGTACGGATGTATTAAATACCTTGTTGGCCGGTCCCAAATCATTTGCTATTTTAAACTATGTTCCTCAATCTAAAATAAATTTTAAAATTAAGAGAAAAAAAATCTAAAAGCCATGTACAGTTTAAAATATAAATAAATTTGATAAAAGCATGAGAACCGGGCTGGTGTCTATAAGAGAAATGGAGAGAATGCATTTGATGAAGGTGGAGTTAGCTGGTTTAGGACAAGAGTTCATGCCTAAGGGAACAAAATAGGAGAGCATTCTTTTACTCAGTCATTATATTGTTGTTTCATTATTTAAACATTCATTAAAAAGAGTAGCACTTGATGCTACAAACTTTGGATTGAAATAACTGTTTTTTTTTCTCTTCCCGTCCCTTCAAAGAGTGACTGTTCGTACAGTACCGTTTCGTTGCGTTTTCCGTAAGATGTCGGCGAAATCGGTCGTGTTATTTGATTCTTTTTTACTTTACTTATCTTATTTGACACATACAGATGGGGCAGAGACTGATTTGTGAGAGGAATAGATTAATACATGGAAAACTAACCTCTTTTTTTTTTGAAAATTGGTTTTGCCCTATTCACCCCACAAGTTCATATAATTTACGAAAATGCCATCAATTTTTTTTTCTGTTCGAAAATGACATTTTTACTCTGTCACCCTCATCATTTTCAAGTAATTACAAGATTGTCATTGTCATCAATACCACAACCACCATGAACAACCAATTTGAAGCTCTTAATGCTCCCAAAATCGATTTACCCTTCTTCTTTTTCCATTTTTGTGAACTAAACACAACATATCTCTCACTTTCTCTCCACAATGAGCTTAAAAAACCCAAGATTTTGATTCTAAATTTTTTAAGGTTCATAGAGTCATAGAAGATAACGATTCTGAGTGGGTTACTTTCGTTTGTGATTCTGTATGCTTGGAGAAGCCTTATGTATGCTAAGGAACTTATCTCACCAATTTAAGGTATGACATCGAGTTTTTTTCCAGATCTGTTCGTCAGACGACTTACTTGGGAAGTCGTCTGGCTGTATACAACTTACCTAGAAGTCGTCTGGTCAACGCATAGGTTATTTTTGCAATTGACTTTGAAATCTGTAACCTGAGACGACTGAAAGTTAAGTCGTCTGTTTTTGTTTGGTTTCAAAAAAATTTCCAAAGAACCTAGACGACTTACATTTCAGTCGTCATAGGTTAGTTTTGCATTTGACTGGATAATTTCAGAAGTTTGACTTCCCCAGACGACTTACATTTCAGTCGTCATAGGTTAGTTTTGCATTTGACTGGATAATTTCAGAAGTTTGACTTCCCCAGACGACTTACATTTCAGTCGTCATAGGTTAGTTTTGCATTTGACTGGATAATTTCAGAAGTTTGACTTCCCCAGACGACTTACATTTCAGTCGTCATAGGTTAGTTTTGCATTTGACTGGATAATTTCAGAAGTTTGACTTCCCCAGACGACTTACATTTCAGTCGTCATAGGTTAGTTTTGCATTTGACTGGATAATTTCAGAAGTTTGACTTCCCCAGACGACTTACATTTCAGTCGTCATAGGTTAGTTTTGCATTTGACTGGATAATTTCAGAAGTTTGACTTCCCCAGACGACTTACATTTCAGTCGTCATAGGTTAGTTTTGCATTTGACTGGATAATTTCAGAAGTTTGACTTCCCCAGACGACTTACATTTCAGTCGTCATAGGTTAGTTTTGCATTTGACTGGATAATTTCAGAAGTTTGACTTCCCCAGACGACTTACATTTCAGTCGTCATAGGTTAGTTTTGCATTTGACTGGATAATTTCAGAAGTTTGACTTCCCCAGACGACTTACATTTCAGTCGTCATAGGTTAGTTTTGCATTTGACTGGATAATTTCAGAAGTTTGACTTCCCCAGACGACTTACATTTCAGTCGTCATAGGTTAGTTTTGCATTTGACTGGATAATTTCAGAAGTTTGACTTCCCCAGACGACTTACATTTCAGTCGTCATAGGTTAGTTTTGCATTTGACTGGATAATTTCAGAAGTTTGACTTCCCCAGACGACTTACATTTCAGTCGTCATAGGTTAGTTTTGCATTTGACTGGATAATTTCAGAAGTTTGACTTCCCCAGACGACTTACATTTCAGTCGTCATAGGTTAGTTTTGCATTTGACTGGATAATTTCAGAAGTTTGACTTCCCCAGACGACTTACATTTCAGTCGTCATAGGTTAGTTTTGCATTTGACTGGATAATTTCAGAAGTTTGACTTCCCCAGACGACTTACATTTCAGTCGTCATAGGTTAGTTTTGCATTTGACTGGATAATTTCAGAAGTTTGACTTCCCCAGACGACTTACATTTCAGTCGTCATAGGTTAGTTTTGCATTTGACTGGATAATTTCAGAAGTTTGACTTCCCCAGACGACTTACATTTCAGTCGTCATAGGTTAGTTTTGCATTTGACTGGATAATTTCAGAAGTTTGACTTCCCCAGACGACTTACATTTCAGTCGTCATAGGTTAGTTTTGCATTTGACTGGATAATTTCAGAAGTTTGACTTCCCCAGACGACTTACATTTCAGTCGTCATAGGTTAGTTTTGCATTTGACTGGATAATTTCAGAAGTTTGACTTCCCCAGACGACTTACATTTCAGTCGTCATAGGTTAGTTTTGCATTTGACTGGATAATTTCAGAAGTTTGACTTCCCCAGACGACTTACATTTCAGTCGTCATAGGTTAGTTTTGCATTTGACTGGATAATTTCAGAAGTTTGACTTCCCCAGACGACTTACATTTCAGTCGTCATAGGTTAGTTTTGCATTTGATTCAAGTTTGGGTATAGGTTTGGGATTAAAATCATGTTGTGGGTTAGTTTTGTCAAAAACCCCTTAATACATATGCAATTTATATCAACTTCATCATTATCATTATTTATGCTGATATTTCTCCAATAACTGTGTCTTGATCGTAATTTGGTGGTTCCAGTAACGTTTATCGATATTTTTTGAATGAAACTTTATTCGCATACCTTTTCTTTTGGCTCTCCTTGGTCATCATGAATTGGATTGCTTTCGGTTGTTTTTCTTGTCATAAAAGTAAAAATTCTAGCATTATTGCTGGTGAAGGTATGCTGTATTTTTCTAGTTTTACTAGGTATTTTCATGTACCATGTGCAATAATAAAATTTAAAATATTTTTTAACAGATAAATATAAATTATATTTAAAACTAAAATTTTATTAATATTTTAAATTTTCTTTTTTTCTTAACAATATTTTATTATAAATTTGATTTAATTAAACATAAAAATTAAGATAAAAATAATTTTGTTTATTTTAAATTAAATTTAAGAATATGCATGTATATATACAAAATTATAATATTAGATAGATTTTTCTTTCTATTTATTTTAATTAAATATATTAAATAATTTTGTAAGAAATTGAATACTTATCAAAAATTAAAATTAAACAATATTTATAAAATTTGTAGATATATAAGAAACTAATGATTTTACGATTAAATTTTTATAATTTTTCTAAAAAAATTGTATACATTTTTGAAATTTTAGTAATAAAATTGTATAATTTAAAATATATATTATTAAATGATATTTCGAAAATTTTAATGCCATATTTGAATATATTTATTTTAATGATGATTTATGTGTTATTACCATATTCTAAAAAAAAATCCAAAAATATAAATCGACATTAAATATAATATATGAGTTATTACCATATTTAAAAAGTTTACAAAAAATATAAATTAACATTAAATATATTTGTCCATGTCATATTAAGCTATAAGCCATGTCATTAATTTTATTAGCCATGTCATATTTTTTTTTTGAAAATGATTGTTGAAAGAACATGTGCCAAAATCACTTCTCAAATATTGTATAGGGGATAATTAGTTTTGGGACATTGTGCGGTGGGCCGGCATTGAGATTTTTGGGGCCCATAAGCGACTTAGTAAATATTTCAATAAAAAACAAATTCTTATACAAATTCGGGAGCCTTTTTTATAATTTTGGGAGTCTATGACCATGTATTTTTTCCAAAAAAATTAAGGGTCCTAAGCGAATGTTTCATTCAGCTTTGCCCAAAACCGGCAATTAGTAAACCACTATATCTTTGTTCAAATCTTGATGAATCTGTTGTCAAACGGACGTCCTCAAGAAAAACCACCATGGAACCAATATATTAAGGTAGATTACAAGTAGATTTCAAATTGAAGAGCTGTTTTAAAAGGTACTTATGACTTCCAGTTAAATTTTTTATTTTATTATACATTTAATATAGTTTATTTCAATTATTTTGTTCATATTTTCATACGGATTTTCGAGAACAACTAGATGGTTAAATGATTTGTTGTGTGAGAATTTAGTGATAATAAGTTGTGATGTCATGCTTAAGTGATTCATCGTTATATTCTTGTCACAATAAAATTATCATGATGAGAATTAGTCCTGCAATTCTGAATCGAACGGAACGGTCCGAACAGAACCGAACCGACATTTTAACATTTTGGTTTTTTTTCAGTTACGGGGAGGAAACCATTCGGTGGAGATTTTTAAATAGTTTGATTATTCCCTCGGTTCGGTTCAGTTAAGAATAACCAATTGGAAACCCAACAATTATTTAACCTACCTATAAGTGCTCCTCTTAATCTTAATGATCGCCTAACCTAAGTCTAAGTAGTTTGAAAACATAATCATCCCTATCTAATCTCTAAAATCCAATCTCTTTCTCTCAAACTGATTGATAATTTCATGATTCAATTAGTTCTTCTTCATCTTCTTTCTGTTTATGATTTGGGTTGGGATGAATACGGTCTCTTCAAAAACGATTTGGGATTAGGGTTTTTGTTTCGATTGTGGGATTTAGGGTTAGGGTCAAAATCGATTTAGAATTTTGGGTTTCTCACTTAAGATTATTCGATTTCACTTTCTATCCATCTATTATGATGGATTGTCTTCGATTTTGTAGATTAGAGTTTGGGTTTCAGATCGATTTTGAGATTTAGGGTTAAAGTTAATATCGATATGGGATTAATGATTAGTGTTGAATGATGGTTTGAATTCACTGTCTCAAAGTCTCGCTAACTTGAATTTTTTTTTCTTGTAGTGGATGTCTGCTTGTGAAGATAACATTAATGATGATCAACTTGGAGAAGGACATGAATCAATGGGAACTCAAGCTGGTGGAAAGAAAAGGCCGGCTTCAGAGAGATCAAGTACTGAACTGTCTCTGCCTACAAAGAATAAACAAGTTCACAGAACAGAAGTGTGGCAGCACTTTATTTGAGGGAAGATGACCCGAGCATAGCCAACTGTCGATATTGTGGTCAAGATATAAGATGTGAATCGAAGAAGAGTGGAACAAGCGCCATGAAGAATCATATAACTCGACGTAAGTTGTATGAACTCTATAATTTGAATGGGAATCTGATGTAGCAGAAGCTTTTAGGGATAGAACTATATCCGTTGATTCCAAGAATACCCGGAAACTAGGGTTTGTGAATACTCTTCACAGTGTTTAATGAAAACTTGGCTCTGATACCAACTGATTTAGCGGAAGCTTCTAGGGATAGAATTAGATCCGTTGATTCTAAGAATACCCGGAAACTAGAGTTTGTGAATACTCTTCACAATGCTTAACCAAAAGCTATTTAGGGTTTGAGAATACTCTTCTCAATAGTTAATAGAAACCTTTTTAGAAAAATTTCTTTTATTAATCAAATCATAAACTGAATACAACTCTAGGCATAAGAAGTCTATTTAATTATATGAAGCCAAATAAGTAATAAACTATTAAAGATTCTTAAGATAATTATAACTAATTAAGATAAACACCTAAATAATAATAAAGTATATAAACATAATATTTGGAATATATCCAAATATTCTCTCTTCATCAGAACCAGACAATACTAGGTAATGATAGTAGTAGTGTAGTGACTGCAGTGACGTATGATGCTAGCCTGTTTAGGATATCTGTGAATGAAATGATTCATTGTTGAATGAGTTTCCGTTTGCTTTTGTGGAATCTGAAGGGTTTAGGCATTTCTTTCATAATGTGTTGCCTATGTACACAGTTCATTCCTATTCATTGTAGGAGGACAGCAACAAAAGACATATTTGCCATGTTCTTGAGAGAGAAAGCAACATTGAAGCACTTGTGTGGGAACCGAAATTCGCATTGTCGATTTCAGTTTAAATTAGGAAAGTTAGGAAAATCCTAATTTCCCAGAGGTCCCGGATATCTGCTAAACCACACGCCAAACAATTAGAACACGAAAGTATAGACGAAAAATAATTAGGAACCAAAAAGAGAGCAATAAGTTTATTATTCCGAATCTGCGTTAGAGCATTACAACGAGGTAAGAGCCTTCGGCCACAAGAGCTGTCGGCGAGATCCCTAGTTCTAGCAACCTAAGACTTGAAAACCTAGTTGAGTCGCAACTTGATATCAAAAACGGAAAATTGCCTAAATTGCTCTAAGTGCTAAGTTTCGCTCTGAGTAGAAAAATTGCCTCCTTCTGCATCTTCAATTTCGACATTCTTATATACTCTCCGAGAGGCGGTTTGCTCTTTCCCTTTTTTGCCCTCGGTCGAGTTTATCGCTTCGCGGAAATATTTCATTTTCCCTCGATCTTCATGTTTATCTTCGGAAACTGCACATTTATCTTCCGAACTTGACATTTATCTTCCCCTAAATAATAGAAGGATAAACCGTCATAACAATTTGGGCCCGATTTCGTTACGAAGCCGTAAGTGGGCCCTTAGCCACGTTCTAGGCCTCTTTGGGCCGTTTTTTGACTTAAGCGCTTTTACGATTTCTTCGAAAGAATGTTTCTTGATGTGACGTCGATTTCGAAGAACATCCAAATTCCTCGTATAGCGTAGGCAGTCCGAGGTGTTCAGTTAACCGTGCCATTTTATACGAGAAATCAAAATTTCCTTTGAGAGAACGAGTTCTTTGCGGTTTCCAAACTGTAAAGTTCCGATGGTGACTCCAATCGAGAGGAAACAAGAGTCAGTTTGATCCGATCTCAGAAGAGAGAGCTACGAGAATGGGGTGAAGGCAGCATGGTCGGTCCAACTCGCTCATTTGACGAGCCGTACAACTCGTCAAATGGGCTAGTTGGACGGCTTTGTCGGTCCAACTCGACCGTTTGACGAGTTGGACGGCTTGGCCGGTCCAACTCTCCTGTTTGGCGAGTTGGACAATGGGTGTTTTGCTTTCTGGGATCCGTTGTCCGAGGCCTCGAGAAACCTTTCTCGAAGATTTTATTTCTTGAATCCTTTCCGGAACGTTACGAAAATTGACTTAGTTCTTCCGCTTCTCTATTCTTTTGAATTTTTTTTTAAAGAAGACATTTCTCGGGAAGTTTCAGACTTTGATTTTGTCGTAACCGGTTTTGACCCCAACAGTTAGCCCCCCAACTCGTTAGAATCATGGTGTTCTTGCGAGCGGCTTGGACGTGCCAGGTAAGTTAGACGGAATCAAATGTCAAAAAATCTGAAGGTGAATAGTGAATTCTCTTGCTTATAAGTATGTGGAGTAGTTTTTCAATTTCTTTACTTGCTCATTTACACAAACTTTCTCTCAAGATAGAAATATCATTTTCTCTCTTCTCTCCCTTTGGTACAAAGTCTCTTTTGGATCATGACTTCAAGGAGAAAATCTTCCTCTAAGTCTCGTCGCAGTCGTTCCGTCCCCGATGGCTCCAGCTTGCAACATGAAAACATCGCGCCAAAGGTGGAGTTTTCGGATCACTCGATTGATCCCGAGGAGATCGATGCGTATTGGACGGCTAGCGGCGAACCAAAAAATCCTACGCCCGGGACATGGCGTACTGCTCCGTTCCGTGCTAACCCCGTGGAGGGTTGTCCGAGCAGGAGTTGTCCAAACGGGCTCGACGCCATTCGGAGCTTCTGCAAATTTATGGAGTCGGTAGAGTTTCGTCTCCCAGTAGCTGGAGAATTCGCTGAGTCCCCGCCCAACGGCTACTTCACGTGTTTTGAAGTGTACTTAATGCAATGCCATTTGTGGTTTCTTCTCTAGGAAACTATCGTGTGGCTTTTTAACCATTTTGGGTTAGGGTTCGGTCGGATCAAACTGTGCGGTTTACAACACATTATCCGACAAGGGGCCGGAGTTTACCAAGGCATCGAGTCTGGTCAACGGGGTAAGCTTTGAACACTCATTTTTTCTTATGGCAAACTTTTCTTAATTTTGGGAGTTTTCGCAGGGCCTTCTCGTGATGAACCGAGCCCTTGATGCGAGTAACAAGGAGGCTTGCATGGACCATTCTCGTCATGGTGAGGGAGGATTGGTTGCGACGGAGATTCTGCATGCCTACAAGTGATATATTGTGTTTTTGGCACATTATATGTATGTCTTACTAATAATTTTCAAGGTTTTATCGAGTCTTTTTAGTCCCTTTTCGAGTCATAACAGGTCTAGAGTTGCATTGGATGGCAAATGGACCAGCTAGAGGAAAAGAAGAGAGAAAAGTATGATTTGGAGGTTTTTTCGCGCATAGCAGTCAACCAGAGCAGCCTGAGTGCCTGCTCCAGCGACAGAGATAAAAAGGGAAGTTTCCAAATATTTTGGGATTTTTCCTAGATTTCCTATTTCTTTCCTATAGCCGCTTGTGGCTCCTATATAGATAGTCTCATATTTATTACTTTAGACCTACCTTAGTTTTACTCAAGAAAAGACCTGAGAGAGCTTTGATTTTAGTGATTGCTACTTGTAAGGGAGAAGGCCTCATCTATCTCATAGAGAAGATTATCTTGAACCCTCTGATTTCTTCTATCTATTATATGCAGTGTTATTCAGAAATCATGCTTCTCTGCCCTTGTGTTATGTCTGAGTAGTCACCGAGTTAGTTTAGGGTTCTAGGGTTTGGATTCATTAGCTGAAGCATAAATAAGTCATCTTAAGATTGTCTACATTCATATTTGTTCTTATTGCTTGCATTGAACCGATCACTTAGTGCATGAATTAGGGTTAATAAATTTAGCTAGCCGTTAATTGATAACTTGACACGATTTGAATAAGCCTTGCATCCCTAGTCAGCGAGAGTAGATATTAGGGTGTATTGTGAACATATCGGACTTCATCTCTAAGGCTTGCCATCGTGTCTTGATCCAAACGAGAGTTTAGGCATCAAGACCGACTTGCAAAGGAATCAACACCACGAGAGTGGGTTGATTCAATCAGAGTGATCCGAGTTTAGACTTGTTATAAACTGGACTTGAATAATTGTTTGGCTTGCGATTTCATTACCTGAAGAAGAAACCCTAGACTAGCGCCTTTTAATCAATTGAAAACAACCTAATCTTGTTACTTGTTATTTACGTTATTTACTTCATTAAAAAGCCCCACTTCGTTTTAGCTAAATTTTGATCACATAAAGATAAAGTGTGAACTGGTCCTCTGGAATGAAATCTAAAGATATTACAACTACATTGTTAACTTGACAGTAGCAAAGATCCATTTTAGTGTATCAAGTTTTGGCGTCGTTGCGACGGGGACTAACTTTTTACTTTTATTTTTTGGTTATTTATTTAGTTTAAAACTTCTAACTTTTTTAATCATTTTTGCAGTTAATGACCCATGTGCATGACCAGTAGACATGCTCGGAGCAATACACAAGGGGACTTAATTTCGCTTACAAATCAGGAACTCGCAAGCTTAGAAAGAACCAACCATCAACAAAAATAAATTACTGCAACAATGGCCGACTTCGGCACTCCAGAACAAATGACCGCTTCTATGTAACAGATGCAACAGCAGATGCAACAGATGCAAGAGTTGCAGCAAACAATTGTAGCGCAGAAACTGGCTGCACAGCGGGAACCACCTGTCCCAATTGGTGAGAGAAACCTACCGCGTAACATCCCTGCTACACGCTCTGCTATTGCTCCACCACCATGTCAAAGGGCAGACTTTGAGATAAAACCCGGCATGATCAATTTTGTCCAGAGAAAGATGTTCCATGGACTGTCAGCTGAGATACCGATGTGCTACGCGATCTGCTATCGCTCCACCACCATGTCAAAGGGCAGATTTCGAGATAAAACCCGGCATGATCAATCTTGTCCAGAGAAAGATGTTTCATGGACTGTCGACTGAGATACCGATGGAACACATTGAAGCTTTTGAAGAGATATGCAGTTTCACTCGTGCAAACGGTGTCCCACCCGACTACATCAAATGCAAGATGTTTCCATTCTCTCTAGCGGACAAGGCTTCACGATGGCTTAAGTCATTACCTACAGGGTCCCTAACTTCTTGGGAATAGGTTAGAGCAGCTTTCTTGGGACACTTCTACACGAAAGCCAAAACAGCTGCCCTAAGGAACAAGATCTCCTCCTTCAAACAACTCGCTAATGAACCTTTCAACGAAGCGTGGGAACGGTTCAATGATACCCTCAGAGAGTATCCTTATCACGGGTTTGACGATGACCATGTCCTAGGAATCTTCTACGATGGTGTGGAATGGTAGTTCCGTAATGCTCTAAACGCAGCGAGCAATGGAGATTTCATGACTCAAACCACAGAAGGAGCTCACACGCTGATAGAGAACATGGCAGCTAGTTCGTCCAACAAAATGAGGAGACTGACCGTTCAAAGAAGGTGAACAGCATGGACACTAGGAAAATTGATGACCTCGCCGCTAAGGTCGATCTGCTACTCAAGAACAATCAGAATCAGATCCTTGTCATGGAAGAAACCAATCTGGAACCAGGTACTACAGATGCTGCAACAGAAACAGAGACATCGGAAGAAGATCAGCAAGAGGTCAGCTACATCAATGGGCAGGGTTGGCAGTTCAAAAACTACCACCCAAACCCTAATGTGAGGAACAACCCGCACATGTTCTCATACAAGACCAATCCAGACAACCCCAATGATAGATCTCAGCGAAATCAGTTCCAAAACACGGGATATCAGAAGCCATACCTTCAGAATCAGAATCATAATCAGAATCAGAATGGGAAGATGTTCATTTTCAGCTAGGCTTAGAATCAATTTCAGAAAAGAGTAATCCACAGGCTGCTCCTGCAACCGCGAGCGGTCCGCCTGATGAGCTAAAGGGAATGATGCAGCAACTTCTGCAAGGTCAACATATTCAAGGAAAAGCACTGAACCAGGTTACAACCGAGATAAACACTCGGATGGACAACATGTTCACCGAATTGAATTCCAAATACGATGTTGTAGCAAGCCACATAAGGCACATGGACGTTCAGATTGCTCAAACTGTTGAGACAATAAAAAGGCAACATGGAACACTCCCAGGGAAAACATACAAGAATCCCAAGGACTGTAACGCAGTCGAGCTGAGAAGTGGAAGACATCTATAAGATCCTGTACCCAAGAAACTTACTGCTCAAGAGAAGGGAAAACAAAAAGAGGGAGAACAAACTCCGCTTGAGGATGTCCACGATGACGATCATGAGCCGGAACAGCCAACAGCCACAGAACCAATAGCTCCCACGATGCAAGATCAACATGTTCCTACTCGCGTCTACATTCCAAAAGTTCCCTACCCAGTCCCTGCTAAGAAATCACGCAAAGATTGCGAAGAGATGAAGTGCAAGAAGATGCTAGATGAGTTGAATGTTAAGTTCTCTCTCATGGATGCTATTCAGATGATTCCTTCAATGCGCAGTCTTGTTAAAGGGCTGATCTCTGGGAAGACCTCTGCAGACAGCGACATCATGATGGTCTCGAAAGAATGCAGCGCAGTCCTTCAAAACAGAAAAATCAGGAAATTGGAAGATCCTGGAAAATTTGTCCTATCTGTTCAGATTGGAAAAATAGTCTTCGTTTTTTCTTTATGCGATCTGGGTTCCAGTGTGAATCTCATGCCCTACTCAGTTGCAAAACGCATGGGACTAACTAATTTCAAGCCAACCAGGATTTCTTTGGTGTTCGCAGACAGATCAGTCAAGTTGCCAGTAGGTGTTCTCGAAGATCTGCAAGTTCAAATTGGCGACACCACTGTTCCGGCAAACTTCGTGGTTCTAGAGCTCGAAGATGAACCAAAAGACCCTCTCATTCTGGGCTGACCTTTCCTATGCACAGCTGGTGCAATCATTGATGTCTGCAACTGGAGGATTGATCTCCAACTGGGAGATATTGTGATGAAGTTCGAGATGGATGAGCTGCTCAAACGACCTATGCTAGATGGTCATAACTTCACAATTAGCGACGAGAACGCCGCCTTGACCCCTCAACAAGGGATGATCAAAGAAATCCTCGCAGATGATCCTTTGGAAGTATCCCTGATACGAGTAGAGTCTGAGCAGAACACATGCAACGTTGATGCTGACGGGTACGAAAAGATGCTAGACTCGTGTGGAAGCATTGAGAAGACGGTCGCTTTTCTAAGTTTGGGGGAGACGAGCAATCAGATTTCACCAGAAGAAGCAACTGCTCCTAAAAAGCCGACCAAACCAACCAGCCTGCTCGATGATTCCTGGAGCGAACTCAAGGCTCCAAAGATCGAATTAAATTCCCTTCCAGCGGGACTCAGGTATGCGTTTCTTGGACCTAATTCCACATATCCTGTCATTGTGAACTCTGAACTAAATAATGTGGAAACTGCTAAACTATTGTGTGAATTGAGAAAATACCACAAGGCAATAGGATATTCGTTAGATGATATTCCCGATATTTCACCTAATTTATGCATGCATATAATACACCTAGAAGATGAATCGATGACTTCTGTAGAACATCATAGACGGTTAAACCCAAATCTAAAAGATGTTGTCAAGAAATAGATAATGAAACTTCTAGAAGCTGGTGTAATTTATGCGATTTCTGATAGTAAGTGGGTTAGTCATGTTCATGTAGTTCCTAAGAAATGTGGGATTATTGTGGTTGCTAATGAAAATAATGAATTGATACCTACTAGGACAGTAACTGGCCACCGTATGTGTATTGATTTTCGAAAACTAAATATGGCCACACGAAAGGATCACTTCCCGCTTTCATTCATTGATCAAATGCTTGAGAGATTGGCTAACCACTTATATTACTGCTTTTTAGATGATTATTCTGGTTTCTTTCAGATTCCCATTCACTCAGACGATCAGGAGAAGACGACCTTCACGTGTCCTTATGGCACTTTTGCCTACAGGAGAATGTCGTTTTGTTTGTGCAACGCTCCTGCGACATTCCAGCGTTGCATGATGTCTATTTTCACTGACCTAATTGAGAACATAATGGAAGTTTTCATGGACGGTTTTAGCGTCTATGGAAACTCCTTTTCTGTGTGTTTGTCAAACTTGTGCAGGGTCCTTCAGTGTTGTGAGGAAAAGCATCTTGTTTTGAATTGGGAGAAGTGTTACTTCATGGTGAGAGATGAGATTGTTCTCGGTCACAAAGTCTCAGAAAAATGGATCGAAGTTGACAAAGCAAAGATAGAAGTGATGATGAGCTTACAACCTCCAAACTCTGTCAAAGGAATCAGGAGTTTCCTCGGACACGCTGGCTTTTATAGAAGACTCATCATGGACTTCTCCAAAATCGCAAGACCACTCACTCGCCTGCTCTGCAAGGAGACAAGATTTGAGTTCGATAGCGATTGTTTGTCAGCCTTCCACACGATCAAAGGAGCTCTTGTCAGTGCGCCCATCGTGCAACCACCAGACTGGGAGCTCCCCTTCGAGATCATGATAGACGCAAGCGATTTTACGGTTGGAGCTGTGCTAGGCCAATAAAAGGATAAGAAGCTTCACGTGATCTATTACGCGAGCAGGACACTAGACGAAGCTCAATGTCGCTATGCAACTACAGAAAATGAAGTTTTAGCAATTGTTTACGCTTTTGAAAAGTTCAGATCCTACCTAGTTGGCTCCAAGGTGATAGTGCACACGGATCATGCAACATTGAGGTATTTGCTCACGAAGAAGGATGCGAAACCAAGGCTACTCCGATGGATCTTACTGCTCCAAGAATTTGACCTAGAAATCAAGGACAAAAAAGGCATTGAGAATGGCGTTGCAGATCACCTCTCCAGAATGAAGATAGATGAAGACACATCACTTGATGACAGCCTTCCAGTCGAGCACGTCTACTCTATCAGTCTGGGAAGCGTCGTAGAACAACCGCTCCATCCAGTTTCCTCCAGTGTTCTGGAACACCTTGTCTGTGCAATCAAAAAGCAATATCACAGTCTTCCATGGTTTGCTGAGATCGCCAACTATTTGGCTGCTGAGAAAGAACCTATCAAATTCACTGGCAATGATAAACGAAAATTTCTAAGAGAAGCAAGACACTACTGTTGGGACGAACCCTACCTGTACCGAAGTTGCAAGGATAGAATATTCCGACGATGTGTATATGAGTCTGATATTCCAGGAATCCTCTATCACTGTCATGGTTCCTCTCATGCAGGGCACTTTACGACATTTAAAACCGTGTCTAAGATCCTTCAAACCGGTTTTTGATGGCCAACAATGTTCCAAGACGCCCATTCCTACATCTCTAGATGCGACTCATGCCAGCGACAAGGGAATATCAGTAAACGGAATGAGATGCCTCAGAACTTCATCTTGGAAGTTGAAGTATTTGATTGTTAGAGAATCGACTTCATGGGACCGTTCCCACCATCTTTCAAGAACGAGTACATATTGGTAGCAGTTGACTACGTTTCTACGTGGGTGGAAGCATTAGCCAGTCCCACAAACGACGCAAAGGTGGTGACTAAGATGTTCAAAACCATAATCTTTCTAAGTTTTGGGGTACCACGCGTAGTCATCAGTGATGGGGGTAGTCACTTCATCAACAAGATCTTTGCAGGTCTATAAAAGAAGAACGGCGTGCAACACAAGGTAGCCACACCAAATCACACTCAAACTAGTGGACAAGTGGAAGTTTCAAACAGAGAAATCAAGAGCATCCTGCAGAAAACAGTTAACACAAGTCACAAGGACTGGTCGCTAAAGCTAGACAACGCTCTCTGGGCTTACTTTCAAATAGAGAAATCAAGAGCATCCTGCAGAAAAGAGTAAACACAAGTCGCAAGGACTGGTCGCTCAAACTAGACAACGCTCTCTGGGCTTACAGAACAGCCTACAAAACACCTATCGGGACCACTCCCTACAATCTGGTGTACGGTAAAGCTTGTCACCTGCCGGTTGAGTTGTAGTATAAGGCAGCTTGGGCTGTGAAGCTACTCAACTTCGACATCAAACCAGCAGCAGAGAGACACAATCCATGCAGATTCATGAGCTTGAGGAAATTAGGCATCTCGCCTATGAAAGCTCTAAGATCTACAAGGAGCGAACTAAGGCCTACCATGACAAGAGGATCATCAGCCGCAACTTTCAACCTAAGGATCATGTGCTCCTTTTCAACTCAAGGTTACGATTATTCCCTAGAAAGTTGCGATCTAGATGGTCCGGACCATTCACCATAAAAGAGGTCCGCCCCCACAGAGCTGTTGTGTTGCTGAACATCAAAGGGGAAGAATTTGTTGTCAACGGTCAACGCATAAAGCCATACCTTGCTGAGACAACAATCGCAGAGGGTGAAGAAATTTCCCTAAGCGATTCTTCCTTAGCCTAATAGGCCAACCAAGTCAAGCTAGTGACTTAAACCAAGCGCTTGGTGGGAGGCAACCCACTGGTGAGTATAAATAATTCTTTTAGATTTTGTTTTTGTGCTTCTTTTTACTTATTTGCAGGATAGAAAAAAAATATATCAAAAACCCCGAGTTACTCAACCGGAAAAAAAAGGAAAGTTTTCAAATTTTAGCTATTTTTGTAACAATTTTTAAAAGAAAAAAAAACCTAGCAAGTGGGAAATGGACTACGATGTGGGGGGCCTATAAAAGGGAACTTACCCCATCTCTTCCCCACTTCCTCCAAAACCGCCTCCTCCCTCACCACTTCGATTCCCCCTCTTTAAAACCTAAACTCTTCAAACTTCTCCAACTTGTTTTACGATTTTTGGTTTCTACTTGCTTGGATTTCGAATTGTTTGATTGCAGGACTCTCACACCACCTTTCGAACGGTAAGAGGCGAAATCACTTTGTGATTCTCGGCCTAAAAACCTCTTTCTCTTCTCTTTTTTGAGCTTGAATAGATCAATTTTAGGGTTTATCTAAATCAAAATCGACCTCTCCTTTTGCTGCTAGGATGGTTAATAGAAGTTGAGATAAGAATGGTTGAATCGATTATGATAGATGGAAGGTTATAAACTTTACGCCAATGGTCTTCAATTGCACATGCATCGATTGTTTGGATATAGATTTTAGGATCTATTAAATCGATTTCTGTTGATTGGCAAAATGATCTAAGTACCTAGTCTTCTACGAGATTGTATATGGTTTACCATTATCAATCGCTTGCTCTTTATACATTGGGTTATGGAAAAGTCCGGAAAGAGCACTCGCAATCATAAAAGCTTCCAACTTTTTCCATTAAAACCCAATTGAACGGTACTAAGAACTTCTCCTTTGGTTTTGTTTTGCAGATGGCTCCCAGACGTACCAAGGCGGCATCTAGGATCAAGCCACCATACGCTCGGGGTGAACCGGAGGATTATACTGTTCCTCCAATTTACCCATGACCACGAGAAGAGCGAACCGAGATCTCCCTCACAGATCCGAACATCCCTAAGTCTTCTGAGTCAAGATGGGATAAGGAAGCCTCGTGCCGCTGCAACACCCTTCTCAACACCAACATCTTCCCGACATGATTCGTCGACGCTGGGGCTTTAAGCGACCTAGACCTCCATGAGGATTTACATGCGGTTCTCCAAGTGCTGGGAATAGCTGATCTTTGTCACAGAACTCACCCGCTCTACCCTGATTTGGTTAGGCAAGTCCTCGCCACCGCGGAGCTAACTTTCAAGAGGCCCGGTTTCCCAATCTTTGAGGAGGCCTCCTTCACTTTCTTTGCGAGTGGTGTTAAGCACTCCATCAGCTTGGAGACATTGACTGAGATTTATGAGATCTCCGAGGAGTACACTCATACGTCCTTCCCCAGGAAGTTTATCCCAGAGCAAGCATTCTGGAAATTCATCGCTTCAAGGGATTTCAAATCCCGATCAGCCAGTCAATCTCACATCCGCAACCCTGTTCTGCGAATTACTACAAAGCTCCTGAGCAATCTGCTTTTCTCAAAGGACCAGACGTCAAAGGTGACACGAGGGAGTTGCAGATGCTATGTGCCGGTGTTGAGGACGAGCTCAAATCCTCCGACATTGGGATTCCGACCGATGACAACCAGTCTGGGTTGTGTGCTTGTTCAGATGTTTGTGGACAAGAAAGCCAGAGTGGTTAAGGGTTCTTTGAAGAAAGACCGTTCTGGGAGTTTGCTAACTCCTCTCTTCCGCCACTTAGAGTGTGATCTCAGCATCTATCAGTGCAACGAGACAGCGGAGTTCATTGATATTCCTTACCTGATCAACTGCCAGATTCTCCGCGACGAGACCACCTACAGTTTCCTCAGTCGGGACGGGAGAAACCTCTACTGCAAGCTGCCTCAACCGAACATCACCTCGCTAAGTGATGTGACCAACATTTGTTTCGTCCCTGATGCTCAGTTTCTCTGCGCCGATCCAAAATCATCCTACCGTGACCATACTATGGACGATGTTGAGTTTGTCCGCACAGATGGAGGCGACAATGCATATGACATGGGCCCCCTTGATGACAACGCAGATGACTCCGCCTACCGTCGCTGGATGGTAGATTCTCAGCGCAAGAACAACAGCCTCATGAAGAGGATACTGAAGACGATCACTGGACGATGCATGGGAGCTCCTAGCACAGCTGAACCTCGTCACGACCAGCCTACACCGAGCAGTCATCGTCCAGGGAAGGAGCCAGCAGGAACTGCAAGGGGTGACGAAGAGACTCCATGGGCCACTCCCCGCAGAAGGAACATGCGTTCCGCGGGCCAGTCTGAGAGCGATGATACTTACTATTCAGTCTCCTAGTTCTATCTCCATTGTTATATCCGTTTGAACTATTTCTATTTCTGTTTCTGTTTCCTGCACTTTTTTATTATTTTATCTTTTCCATGAATTATTTTCTCACCAGGGATGGTGAGACGTAAGTCTGGGGGAGGCGCTTATCTGCTACTAATCGTTTACTTTTGGTTTTATGTTTAGAGTCACTCCGCTTTGAGTCGTTTTGATGTCTTCATCGAGTCAGTCCAAACTTTGTGGCACTACAAGAAATATGGATATTGGTAGCAGTTCGCGGTAGCACGAATTCACCAACTGCTACCAAAAGTGTCAAAATCGAATCACAACTCTATTGTAGCTTTAAATCTGCGCTACGATAAAATTTCATTAAAAGGAAACGGAAAAATCAATTTCGTAGCTGGAATGTCATTTTGGAAGTAAAAACAGTGAAATTTCACATTCGTACCAAAAAAAAAACTTAAGTTAGTTTTTGCCAAGTTATTTCCGTTTTACAAAAGAAAAAAAAAATTATTTATTCTCTCCATCTTCTTCTTCATTGTTTACTCCGAATTAATCTATCCATTCCAATCGAAGAAACACAAATGGATTGGCCTTGTTCAAAGTCGAATTCAGGAACCCTAATCCGTCAAGCCACTGGATCTCGTCGTCGTAGACTCTTCGTCTTCTTCTTCTTTCCGAATCTCCTCCCTCCACGGCGAATTGGCTCCTTCGCCTTCCTCCGTCGCTCTTCGCCACCATCACATTTCCCGTCTCTCGCTTCTTCTTCTTATTCCCTTCGTTTTATCAGTTTCAGTTGCACAGGTTTGTAAAAGCTTCCACCTTTCTTCAATGGTTCTTCCACAGGCTTGCGATATTCTCACTTATACTAATTTTTTGGGGGCTTAGGTCACTGAGGAGCAGCTTTGGGCAGGTCTAAGTCTCTTTTACAAGTTTATCTTTGTTTGTGGTGTGTTCTTTGTCACGACTGGTTTTGGTTGTTTAGGTTGTTGACTGTTCCATCACATTCTGGGTCGGGTCTTGCTTTGACACCGCCGTTTTCGCCACCGCTTCATTGATCTGCCGTGTTCGAGATCCGCCGTGTTCGACCTCGTGGCCGCCAATCTAAGGTACGTTTGTCTCCACCGGAGTTTTGATTGTCTTGTACTTGCTCATTTATTTGTTTCTTAGTTGGTCTCAGTGAACATACATGATTGAACATGTAGAACTTATCTAATATTGAGTTGCTGTTTGTATTGTCTCATTTATTTTGTCCAATCTGCTATCAGTTGTGTGAAGAAACTTAGCTTCTGACACATCTAGCTTTATATCTTAATGGAGACTTGACAGAATTTGAATATGTTCCTTCTCTTTTTGTTATGACTTGCATATGTCTCTGTTTCGTATTGATTTTTCTTATGTAATGTAACAATAACAAGGAGATGGCTTTTCATTCCGAGGAGGACAAGAGTGAAGACTACCTCATCAAGATTGTTCTCATTGGGGATTGTGCAGTCCGGACATCAAACTTGCTTGCAAGATTTGCAAGGGATGAGATATTGGTAGATGTTGGTTGTGTATTTGTTGGATCTGCTTCTTGCTGGAGATTAGGTTCTGGAAACGCAAACTTCTGTATTGATTTATCAAGTTATTTAGTGTGGTTCTTATGTGTTCAAGACTGTGACAAGGCCGTTGGCATAAAGCTTCGTTAGACTTCAAGATGATAGCAAAATCTTAAATTTAAACTCCAAACACACAAACTTTAATTTGTTATGCCATTAATAATATAACAATTCACAAATGTCATAATTTAAAAAAACAACTATTTTTTATCTATTATGTTTTTTCTAAATACAAAAATAAATTGGGGTTAAAGTTTAAATTTAGGCTTTAGGGTTTATATCAAACATAATAAACCATATATACCCAGACCTTATATCATCATAGATATTTTATTTTACACTTTTAATCATAAAACCAAATTATAAACCACACAGCATAATTTTTAAAAAATTATAAACCCTAAACCCTATATACTCAGACCTTATATCATCATAAATTTTTCATTTTACACTTTAATCATAAACACTAAATCCTAAACTATAAACACAAACCTTTAATTTGAAAACTTTAAATATAAACTCTAATTCTTTGCGAGTTATACTTTTAACTTATAATTTCAAACTTAAACTCTAAATTATATATACATATACCCCAAACTAATACAAAACTTCAAACCCTATTCTCTAATAAACCAAAAAAATACAATCTAATCTTTTCAATCAAACCCTAAACCCTATATACATATACCCCAAATTAA
This sequence comes from Brassica oleracea var. oleracea, assembly GCF_000695525.1. Lineage (NCBI taxonomy): Eukaryota > Viridiplantae > Streptophyta > Magnoliopsida > Brassicales > Brassicaceae > Brassica > Brassica oleracea. The sequence continues at coordinate 31,817,162 of NC_027752.1, forward strand.
TCATATACCCTATTCTCTAACTAAAAATATTAAACTTCAATATTTTAATTATTTCAATTATTTAATTTTAAATCTTAAATTCTAATATTAAATATTAAGTCTGAAAACTATACTCCAAACCTTCAATCTAATACCCTAAACCCAAATCAAACCCTACATACAAAGCCATAAACCTAATGTTTACAAATAATCTAAGTACTAGACTAAAACATGTTCCTTATAGAAATTGTAAATTATCAATTTATTTTTAAAATATTTATCCTAAATTTTAACTTAATCCCAATTCTATTTTAAAAACCTCAAACCATATACTTTAAACTTAACCACAACTATATAAACTAATAGTCAACAATTATAATATTAATATTATCAGATTTTAAAAATTTGAGCTGTAAAATAGTGATTATAAAATCTTAATTTTATATCAAACATCTATTTTTAAAAAAATATAAACCAAAAGTCATCAAAATATTTAAAATATAACAACAAAAGATAAAAACAAAAAGGAAAAACTATATTGGGTAATTAATAAAAAAAAGAAGGAAAACTACAGGCCAATCAACTCTCATCACGCGGATCACCCTCTCAGCCGTAGGATACAATTAAATCAGCGGATGATATTTTTTTATTTTCTTTTTTTATTTTCTTTTTTTTATCTCTCTCTTATCTTCACATATCTCTTTTTTTTTTCTGAGATCTCTCCATCTTCGACAAATCTCTCTAATCTTTATATATCTCTTTTCCTTAACCATTCACACAAACGATTCATCTCACAGACATCTCTCTGTCTCACTCTCCTAATCTCTCTTTCACACACACGACACATCTCCAACCATCTTCTTCAGAAAGGCGGAGAAGGCGCAAAAGCGACGGTGGAGGCGCGGCAGACTCGTCTCTGGTCAAGCTCTGCGTTGGCTTCTCCTCCTCATTACCACCACAGGTCAACTCACTTCACCTTCTTTTTATCTGCTCTCTTGTTCTCGTCATCTTCTTATATATTTATGATTGATTTTTTTTGTTTTGCTTACAGATTTATTAAGGAGCAAGGCAAGGAGAAGAAGTCGCGTTACATAGCGGCGTCTCCGGTCAAGCGTGGTGCAGCGGTGGTGCAAGCCGGTGGTGGGGTGGTGGTCGTGCGGTGGAGATGCAAGCATCATGGTCGGCGGAGACTGAAGAAGAATGTAGTTTGGTGGATGTATTAGGTTTAGTTAGGGTTAATTAGTTAACCAATTTGTAATTTTAAGCCAATTTTGAACTATAAACCAATTTGTAATTGTAAACCATGTAAACCAAAATTCGATTTATAAAAATATCAATTTCCTTTTTGTCAACTAAACCGATTTAATTATAAACTAATGTCTAATTTATTTTTCTAAAAAAGAAATTAAATGTATATTCTGTATAACTTATAATGTATATATATAACTCAGTGTCAGTGGCACTGAAAATGTATTATCATACACAACATTGCAGCATGATAACAATGCCATAGAAAATTACATAATAGCACGAAACATGTGCCATCAAATATTTTTATCATAGCAGAAAATAAACGCTACAATAAATCTATTTACAATAGCTCACGCGAAAACGTTACGATAGGGAGGGGGTCTAGCTGCGGCAGACATAGCGTATGATCAAAGATATTACAACTACACTGTTAACTTGACAGTAGCAAAGATCCAATTTTAGTGTATCAACAAGCGAGGGAGAGAGATGGCCGAGGTAATGAAGACTCGTCGTGACAAGTTCTCTTACGAGTTTGGGGAGCTTAAGGAGAGTTATCGAGATCTCGGGGATTATTGCGAGTGCCGCGACACTGAGGGCGGACTGTATCTCACGCAGGCTGCTGATTATTTGCATAACGTCAAGAATTCGAGGCAAACTTGGCGCATGAATGAGAGAGACTGAGATTTTGCGATTCCTCGGATCGAGGAAAGGATTTGGGAGCAATGGGAGCCAATTCCTATTTGTCCTGACACGGTGGAAGCTGAGACAGGAGCTCCTGACGAGACGAGCGAAGTGAGCCAGCCGACCGTTCCCCTTGATCTCGACGATTACTCGATAATGAGATTCATGACCGGGTACTTCGATGTTGATGGTTGATTGGTGAGGACTTCTGTGGCTTATCGGGAAAGTGTTCCCTTGTATCATATTTTATTGTTGGTTTGTTTCCGGCCAAGTGTGGCCGTGTTTTTATGTAGTGGGACTGGCCGTGTGTGGCTTTGAATCCCTGCCGTTTACCGGCCTTTGTGTAATTCGTACTCTTTATAAGAAAAAGGTTTCGAGAATGTTTGGGTTTTTGTTAAGTGTAGGAGAAGGATTCGAGTTGTCATCTCGCTCCTTATCCTTTTTGTGGATCGTCCTGTTTGTTGCTCGTCTGAGATGTTTGAGAAATTCTCAAATTTTCGAGGGCGTTTAGATGTGGACGAAGAGACATGCTTTCAGGATCTCGTATCTTTTCGATATCATGCACTGAGACGTTAGAGACCAGTGTGTTGGGTTTAGGGTAATACCTTGGTCTAATCACGGCTTTAGGGGGTACGATGACTACTTCAACTTACGTTTCCCGTATTGTTTTCGACCTGATTCTGTCCGCTTTAAAGTCCGCGATATGTTTTCGGCTTATGCGACTTGTATGGTAGGAATTGAGCATCTCTTCGAGGACAATTTTTAAGTCTCCCGAAAGTGCTGACCAAAATTTCATATTTCTTTTATAGCGCGTTATATTATCCTAGTCGGATGTAAGAGGACATATCCTTAGGATAAGTCTAAATGTGTTTGTTTAGGACGACTAAAGTGCTTGGCGGGGCCAATCGACAAGCGTTTGTAATTTTTAGTCGCGAACGGACTGGGAGCATGTTCTCGAAGATATAGGCGACGTCTCGCTTATTTTTTTGAGGACACACTTCATGTTAGTAATGTATCTGTGATTGGGGTCTCTTTTTCAGGTCGAGAGTCGGATTTGATGGTACGACCGACATGTGGTTTCAAAGGAGTTTTGGTGGGCGAAATCTGTTGATTTCGGCGATGCCTTAGTTGATGAGACGAAGTTTCTTTGTTGGACAAATTAGTGTGGAGTCGATCCGTTTTAAGGCAAGACGATTTTTTACAAGTTTCCCTTTTCCGGGTTTGTATGATAATCGTTTTGCTCGTATATGGATGTTTTCCGAAAATATAACAAGACGTTACGCAAGATAAGAGATTTTTGAAAGAACTCTTTATTGCCGAAATAGTTTCAAAAATATTGAGTACAAGGCAAATATTTTAGAATGTGGGAATATACGAGCACTCATATATGTACCCACTCCCCCCCCCTCCTTTTTCGAAGGGGGGATAGCTGAACTCGTCCTTCGACAAGCTGCTTACGTACCCCTTTCAGAGATCAAGCCATCTCGTAGTTTCGTGGCTTGTACGAGTGTGTCTACTTGGCTATCGCGTTTGTGTCGGTCGCCTTAGTCGCAGGACTGACGTCTTCTACCGGGTTCTTCTCCTCCGGTTGGGTTGAAGCGCTGGGCTCCGAAACTGATTGTTTCCTGGCCGTTGTTTGAGTCGACGATTCTATGTCGTCTCTTTTCGAAGCGTTTTCAGTTAGTGCATGAGTTAGCTTCGCCCGTTTGGATTTCACTATCTTCGGCCAGGAAGCAGTGTCTCGACTGTGTCTGGCATCCCCATATTGCAGTAATTTCGTTATGAGTCCGAAATTTGATGCCTAAGTGATAAGTCGACGTGACTGCCTTCATGGCTATTAGCCAAGGCGTGCCCATAATGACGTTGTAGATGGCAAGCTGGTCGATGACCGCGAAGTCAACGATCTTCGTGACTTCTTTCGCAGCAACAGGCAATTTGATTGATCCGATGGTCATTGACGTCGTGCCTTCGAAACCGGTTAGCGGCCTGGGCGATGGTACTACCTCTACTAGCTCGACGTTCATCCTCTTGAGAGTATCGCGGAAGATGACATTAACCGTGCTACCATTGTCGATGAGAACTCTTGTGACCTCGAGATCTCTTATCACGAGATCGATCACGAGCGGATCGCAGTGGGGCTGATCGATCCCGCCGGGCTCATCTTCATCGAAAGTGATTGCTCTTTTCGGGAAGTCGCTAGGCGCAGACCAGGTTAGCAAATTTGCTCTCGTCTCAGCCTTGGGTTGATAAGTTTTGATGACGGAGATGGTATCGCTTCAGTACTGCGATCCTCTGATAATCATATTTACTCTGCGGCGACTATTGTCGTTGTCCTTCTCATCATGCCTTCTCCTGCGCTTTTCTCCTGATTGGTTCCCTTGGAGAGAGTTCTCCAGGGCCTTATCGTTTCTCAGAGGGCGGTCTGAACCGCGGACGAGGTCTTTTACGCTAGACACTTCGGCGAGTTCTCCCGCGAGCAGCTTTGCGGCCAACCTGGCACCGAGAACTTTACAGTTTACGGTCAAGTGGCCGCGGGCCTGGTGAAAGTCGCAGAAGGTGTTCTCGTCGTAATTCGGATTCCAGGTCCATGTATTACCCGTCGTCCGGCCTTGCTCCGGTCCGGAGTTGATGGCGTAGTTATGCGCTCCCTGTGTCTCTTCTTCCCCGTGATGGATGTTTTTGTCGTTACGAGGGTTTCTCCTTTTAAGTTTATGATCCGACTTGGGATCCTTTGACGATGTCTTCGTGAGCCTCTATTTTTGCGATAGGACTTTTGTCTCTTCTTTGATGATTATGTAGTCCGTGGCTTTATGGAGCGCGTCCTGAATCGTACGCGGCTTATCCAAGGTTATCATTTTCCTGAAGTTTGACTTGTACCAGAGCGTCTTACGGAGTGCGTCTACTGGTATTTTGTCGCTTATTCCACTGACTCTAGCCATGAGAATCTTAAACCATTTTATGAAGTCGCGGACAGGTTCGTCCTCTCCCTGGGACATGCTCCAGAGATCGACATCGGAGGTTTCTCGGTTTATGAACATAGAGTACTGCTTGAGGAACTCCGAGGCGAGTTTGCGAAAGCTTCCGATGGAATTTCGCTTCAGGCGAGAGAACCATTCGAGTGCTCCTCCTTGGAGGTTTTCGACGAAGAGGCAGCATTCGCCGACATCTCTTTCACTTTCTTTGAATTTGGCTCTCCCCATTGCGATATGGAAAGCCTGCAAGTGTGCCCTTGGATCGGTCGTACCGTCGTAAGGCGTTACCTTGATCTTTCCAGGATCTGAAACCCTTGTTCCGGTGATGCGGGTAGTAAAGGGCGTTTTTTGAGATTCCTCGAGCAGCAAATCGATATCAGGCGTGGTGCTAATAGCGTGGTGAATATGAGATTTCACTGTTCTGACTTCTGCAACCGTTTTCATGAGATGATCGCAAAGATCGCGGATCTGGGATTTCTCACTAGCAGGTTTTCGACTTTGTTGGCGTTTGCCGGGAGGTTCTGAGTCTGCTCCTCGGCCAGTTCTTCCTGTTCGTCCCAAAATATAGCTTCTTCTTCTTCGGTCATAAGATTATCGAACTGGGAATCATCTTGAGCCGCATGGCTCTTTGTACGACGCGGATGCACGTCTGCGTCTTCGTCAGTAGGTTCGGACTGACTGCTAGAATCCACATCGACGCGCCCAATTTCTCCTTACTCCTTGTCTTCCACGATAGGGGGAAGATCTCCCGGGTTTTTCCGCGTTGGCGCAGGAGTGATTTCGTCGGGGCTTTGCCCGGACGTTTTCCCCTGCGCGTTTCCGGACCGGTCCGAATGAGTTGCGAAATCGAGTCTTCTTCCGCGGACTCGGGTTGTTCCGCATGGAAGGACGGCTTTGGTTCTTGCTGTTAAGTTTTCGACCTGTTTAGCGAGAGAACTCATTACCGTGTCCCATTCTTCTGACTTCTTTTCGAAAGCCGGGAACATCTTCTGGACCTCCTCGAACGCTGCGGTGTTGAGGTTAACCGCGGTAACGTTCGCTGCTGGAGTGTTTTCAACGTTGTCATCGACGGCATCACCGTTGCGAGTTTGTTGGTTGTTGTGATCGTCAGCTGACATGTCTGATCGAGCGTTGGTGGCTGAGAGTTAAATTGATCCGTACTCCCTCCTTCTAGCGCCAAACTGTGGGGACCGAAATTCGCACTGTCGATTTCCGTTTAAATTAGGAAAGTTATGAAAACCCTAATTTCCCAGAGGTCCCGGATATCTTCTAAACCACACGCCAATCAATCAGAACACGAAAGTATAGACGAAAAATAAATAAGGAATCGAAAAGAGAGCAAGAAGTTTATTATTCTGAATCTGCGTTTGAGCGTTACAATGAGGTAAGAGCCTTCGGCCACAAGAGCTGTCAGCGAGATCCCTAATTCTAGCAACCTATGACTTGAAAACCTAGTTGAGTCGCAGCTCGATAACAAAAACGGAAAATTGCCTAAATTGCTATAAGTGCTAAGTTTTGCTCGGAGTAGAAAAATTGCCTCCTTCTGCATGTACAATTTCGACATTCTTATATACTCTCCAAGAGGCGGTTTGCTCTTTCCCTTTCTGCCCTCGGTCGAGTTTATCGCTTCGCGGAAATATTCCATTTTCCCTCGATCTTCATGTTTATCTTCGGAAACTTCACATTTATCTTCCGAACTTGACATTTATCTTCCCCTGCATAACCGTCATAACAATTTAGGCTCGATTTCGTTACGAAGCCGTAAGTGGGCCCTTAGCCGCGTTTTAGGCCTCTTTGGGCCATTTTCCGACTTAAACGTTTTTTACGATTTCTTCGAAAGAGCGTTTCTTGATGCGACATCTATTTCGAAGAACATCCAGATTCCTCGTATAGCGTAGGCAGTCCGAGTTGTTCAGTAAACTGTTGCCGTTTTACACGAGAAATCTGAATTTACTTCGAGAGAACGAGTTCTTTGCGGTTTCCAAACTGTAAAGTTCCGATGGTGACTCCGATCGAGACGAAACAAGAGTCAGTTCGATCCGATCTCAGAAGAGGGAGCTACGAGAGTGGGGTGAAGGCAGCTTGGTCGGTCCAACTCGCTCGTTTGACTGTCGGTCCAACTCGCCCATTTGACGAGTTGGACGGCTTGGCCGGTCCAACTCTTACGTTTGGCGAGTTGGACGATGGGTCTTTCGCTTTTCGGGATCCGTTGTCCGAGGCCTCGAGCAACCTTTCTCGAAGACTTTATTTCGTGAATCCTTTTCGGAACTGCTACGAAACTTGACTTAGTTCTTCCGCTTCTCTATTCTTTTGAATTTTATTTTTCTTTTTTCATAAAAGACATTTCTCGGGAAGTTTCAGACTTTGATTTCGTCGTAACCGGTTTTGACCCCAACAACTTGTTCAGTTCTGAGAAGAAGAAAGTTTCTCTAACCACAGATATATGGGTTGCTCCTACAACCTCTTACAACTACATGGTTGTGATGGCTCACTGGATTGACAGAAACTGGAATATGCAGAAGATGATTATTAGCATCAACCCAGTGACAGATCATAAAGGAGAAAAGATTGCTGAACATCTGATTCAATGTCTTGAGGATTGAGGAATTGAGAAGGTGTTCACAATAACAGTAGACAACGCTAAAGGGAATGATAAGGCAAGTAGGACCAGATGCTTTAGTTAGGAATGGGGTGTTGTTGCATATGTGTTGATGTGCCCACATTTTAAATTTAATAGTGAGGGATGGTTTAGCTGAGGTAAAAGAGAGTGTGGTGGCTATTAGAAATGCGGTCAAGTATTTAAGATCATCTGGTTCATGGCTACAATCATTTCAGTTGAGGGTCCTCACAGGAAAACTTATTAGAGGAAGCTTGTCTTTGGACTGTATTACGAGGTGGAACGCAACATATCTGATGAAGTGTGTTGCTTTAAAGTTTAGGGTTGTTTTTGAAAAGCTTTTACCAGAAGATATGTTGTACAATGGTTACTTCAACGAAGGAGAAGAGAATGGACATAAAAAGGTTGGACCTCCAACTTCTCACGGGTGGGGTGAATTGCAGAGGTTGGTGAAATTCTTTAAGTTCTTTTTTGGTTGCACGTTGGCGTTTTCAGCATCTAAAACATTGATTTCAACTAAATTTTACAATGAGATTGTCGTCATTGAGAGGAACCTCATCAGTTTGAGCAACAACAAATATGGACTTCTACAGATTCAAGCAAGGGAGATGAGGAACAAGTTTGAGAAATTTTGGGATGGCCTTATCAACATGAATCCTCTTATCATCATTGCAAGCGTGTTTGATCCAAGAAACAAGATGCAGTTTGCTCGCATTTGTTTTGACAAGCTCTATGGTGAGCACAGTGTAGAGAGTACCCATCTTAGAACTTCAATTAGGACATTGATAAAAGATCGGTATGAGGAGTAGGCAGTGAATATGTGCCCACAATAACAAGGAGATAGTGTTGGTAACACTAGTGACAATGTCGGAGATTGGTAACATGTTTGACATCTCTGATGATGATGAAGAGTATGAGGGAAGGGATTCTCTGTACTCAGAGATGGAATCCAAGGTTGCAAATGATGAAGGCAGTAGTGAGCTTGATATTTACCTGATGGAAAGATCAGTGCCACGGACCTCAGATAGGATGGGAAGGGAATTTGATGTGTTGTCATGGTGGAGTCATAATTCTGCTAAGTATGCAATCCTCTCAGAACTGGTGAAGGATGTTTTAGCTGTCCAGGTCTCTTACGTTTCTTCAGAGTCGGCATTTAGTACTAGTGGTAGGATTTTAGATCCTTATCGGAGCTGTCTAACACCATATATGGTCCAAGCATTGATATCTTGTATTTTTCATTGAATTAACCATCCATTTAGTATGCATATTGATCATTTAGATTAGTATTTAGGTATCATTAGGTTACATTCCCATGCAAATGTCATTACTAGGTATTGGAGTATCCTTTTGGAGTTTTTAGAAGTGTTTGGAGCCATCTTGGGTCATAATAAGTGGACATTGAGCATTGGACGAATGAGCCAAGAAATAGGTCGACTGCAGACTAAGGCCACGAACCGAACCGTCCATATATTTCGGGCAGAGAAGGTGACTTGAAGCTGGTCGGCCGCAGGATTCCACAGCGGACACGCACCGCGGACAAACGCCGTCCGTGGTCGACACCGCAACTAACTTACCCATTTATTTTTGGGTCCTGGGTTTGTCAGGTTGACCCGGTTCAAGTTTTAAAGCTACTATAAATAGTTTTAGACCTAAAACATGGATTTTTATCTCATTTTCTCTCAAGACTTTGTTTACTTTTGTAAAAGCTTGAATGTTTTGATAATCTTAGGAAGTACTTCATCTTATGTTTGTGTTTGTTTTGCTCATTAACATGATTAACCTTGGTCTTTACATGGGGTTAAGGTTTTTCATGAAGATTAGTGATTAGTGTGACCTTGTGATTCATGGGTTAGATAGATTAGGGTGGATAATTAGGATTTTTATTGCTTGATTAACATTGTTCTATGCTTACTAAGTGTTCTTAATGATAGATTAGACTTGATCACTCTCATCTAGACCTTAAGTTATTTACGCCCGGAAAATGTTTGTTAAAATGCTTGAATAAACTTAGTATTGATCTAGCTTGAATAACCAAAGGGATTTGATGTTAGGATTGCTAGATGGTTAGTAGACTTGAACACAATGCATTCTTGAATGTGTTAGGCAAATGGGAGTTGATGGTTAATGCATGATTAGCATAGCAATTATTGTCACGAAAGTGGATTAATCTATTTGAATGAGATCTAGACCTATAAACTTGTTGATTGTTTTGTTTGAACATCCTAGATTAAACCTTGATCACTTTATATCAATTATCATTGTCCATGGAGCCATCATTAGCATTTGATTGAATTCTTGCACTTATTTCTTGATTGGATTTGAGATCACCTTGTTTATATTTCTAGGGTCTTAGCTTGTTACAAATCATCCATCTTCTTATTTGCTTAGATTGGAAAAGTTAATTTGTGTATTCTTAGTGTTATAGATCATTAGTTCCTTGTGGATTAGATTCTAAAGTGCTTCATCGATATACCATTCGACTGTGGTAGCGTGCACATTAGGTTAATTGGCATGTGGTAAACACACAGAAATCAAGCACTCATATGCACACGGCTTCAAAATAATATACATGCCGAGAAGCTTGCAAGTTTGGTTCAGAATTTTGAAGAATTGGATTTTGATGAGTCTTTAGGTAAACCTTACACTTCTTCTGTTAATATATAATGTATTTTGTGCTACTTGTGTTTGTTAATATGCATAGACTCTGGAACTACCAAGTAGGATTAGAGGTAATGTCATCTTCTTAGTGTTCAGTCTCTTTACTTACTTTGTATTTTTTGAACTGAGTTTTACCTTAATAAATTGCAGGTAGGAGTGTGAGAGTGAGCTGAGGGTGTTGAAGGCATGTTCTTTTTTGGCTCTTTCTCTGTTTTTTGGACTTAAGTTAAGGTTTCCTTTCTCTATTTCTGGTTAAACTACCATTTGAATCTATAATATCTTTGCCTTTTTGAATGTGTGGTTGTTGAAAAGAGACTTAGATTCAAAATGTTTTATGTACTGTTGTTAATGATTGGGAAATAGATGTATTTGGTTTGAATTTTGAGCAATGGAATGAGTGTATCGGATTGGAAAAGGAATGTATTGTGTTTTAATTTCTTGTGTGTTTGATTTAGTTTTGTAAATTTCAACAGATTATCCGATTAACCGAAATTAACCGACGAACCGAAATAACAAAATAACCCGTAAAGACATAGTAACCAAAATAACTGACTAACCGAGAAACCGAAATTAACCGAATATTTTTGATTTCCAATTAATTTATAATCATAATTGGTTATTTTCGAAAATTTATTAATTCCAAAATTAACTGAATTCTGAACCGAACCAAACCAATACTTTAATCGGTTATTTTTGGAACTATTTTCCAAATTATTGGTTAACCGAAAACCAAAAACCAAAAAATTGGTTTGGTTCAGTTTCGGAAAACCGAAATCACAGGACTAATGAGAATAGTATGCGGTTTTTTTGTACGGATGTATTAAACTACCTTGTTGGCTCGGTCCCAGATCATTTGCTATTTGAAAACATGTACCTCAATCTACAATAAATTTAAAAATTAAGAGAAAAAGAATCTCAAAGCCATGTACAGTTTAAAATATAAATAAAATTAATAAAAGCATAAGAACCAGGATGTTCTCTATAAGAGAAATGGAGAGAATGCATTTGATGAAAGTCCAGTTACCTGGTTTGGGTAACTGGACTAGTATGCGATTGTTTTTGTACGGATGTATTAAATACCTTGTTGGCTCTGTCCCAGATCATTTGGTATTTGAAAATATGTATTTCAATCAAAATAAATTTAAAAATTAAGAGAAAAAGAATCTCAAAGCCATGTAAAGTTTAAAATATAAATAAAATTAATAAAAGCATAAGAACCAGGCTGTTTTCTATAAGAGAAATGGAGAGAATGCATTTGATGAAAGTCCAGTTACCTGGTTTGGGACAAGAGATCAAGCCTAAAGCAACTAAATAGGAGAGAACTCTTTTACTCGGTCATTATATTGTTGTTTTACTATTTAAACATTCATTAAAAAGAGTAGCATGCAGTTGATGCTAAAAACTTTTGATTGAAATAACTGTTTTTTTCTCTCCCCGTCCCCTCAAAGAGTGACGGTACCGCTTTGGTCGTGTTATTTGATTCTTTTTACTTTATTTATCTTATTTGACACATACATATGGGAGAGAGACTAATTGTGAGAGGAATGGATGAATACACATGCAATTTACATCATCTTCATCTTATCATTATTGATGATGATTTTTCTCCAATAATGGTGTTTTGATCGTGATTGGTGGTTCCAGTAACGTTTATCGATATGTTTTAACTGAAACTTTAGTGGCATCCTTTCGGTGGCAACCTTTTCTTCTGGCTCTCCTTGGTCATCATGTATTGGATTGCTTTCGGTTGTTTTTCTTGTTCTAAAAGTAAAAATTCTAGCATTATTGCTGGCGAAGGTGTAATGTGTGTATCCAGGTTTATAATTAGTTTTGGGATACTGTACGGCCCACCGGTATTAAGATTTTGGGTGTCATAGGCGATTTAATAAAGATTTCAATAAAATTTTTTTTTATAAATATGGGGGCCGTTTTATAAATTTGGAATCTACGTCCATGTAATTTTTTTCAAAAAATTTAAACCACTATCGCTTTGTTCAAATGTTGATCAATTTGTGTCAAAAGGACGCCCTCAAGAAAAACCACCAAATATTTTAAGGAATATTACGAGTATAGTTCAAGTTGAAGAAATTCAAATTCATTATTTGCGAAAAAGACATTGTTACAGATTGATTGATATCAACTTGTCTACTTTTCAAAAGTATTGATGGAATCAATGGTTTTGTAATGCAATGTGCAATTAGAAGTCTCAACAAGGAAAAGAACACCAAGCACAACATTTGCATGAAAAGATCAGTTTCGGATAAGGATCATAGCGGATTAGTAATAATTTTGCAAGTAAGGCTTTGATAAAAAGCATGATAATTTACTAATTTGTTTAAATTGTCTTTGAGCATATGGCATATATATGTGCATATGTAAAAATTTGATTCATCAGTAGCTTCCGTAATAATTTGTAATTTTTTATTTAATAAAAGTGATTTTATCCAGAAAAAAAAGAAACCTTATGATATAATAAAGTTTACACTAACTGAATCTTATTTTAATACTTTTAGCTCTTTTAAATATTACGGACCTGCTTGGCAATAAAAGGGTAAAACTCAAGCCTAAAAGTACAGCTCCTGCCTACAACTCTCGCTCCTCGCATATCATTCACGCAAACTTGAAAATGAAATCTATTATACAACACACACTCCTGACAAGCTTTTCGCGATAAGTCTACCGCACACTGCACCATTCCATATATCATATCACCCTTGTACCGCTTCTCCCCCACAGAGTACAGTGTGTAATTATCTCCAGTGGTGGCTAATTTCGTCAGATCGCCAATGAGAATATTCCAAACTTGTATAAATGTGACTCCATCTTCTACCACCTTCTTCGCGTTGGACATACAAAAGTTATTGTCGTAATCGATCTGCCCAACAGAATATTTGGAATCCATCGAAAGAAGACATTGGTCATACCATATTATCTTCCCCTTGTACCATGGACATCTCCTACGAAGCTGTAATATACATGTATCCGCGCCACAATCAATAACGGGATTGCACGAGGCTAATTAACATATATAAAGTAGTTTTTTTTTGGTCATATGCTAAGACATAATCAAAAGCTGTACGTGCGCAGCTTTATACAAATTAAAACAATAACTAATCAATAATATTGAGGTGACATTACCGCAGCGAGGGCGGTGACAAAACAGTCGCGGCACTTGGGCCCGTAGGAGTCGCCGCGGCACTGGAGGATAGCGGTAAAAGTAGAATCGCCAAAAAGGTCGTAACCTCTGATACTGTTTTTATAGAACATTTTCATGATGTTTTTAAAAAGTTTATCGTACTCACTTCCCAACTTGTATTTTCCTTGATTAACCAAGCATGTGTGGTTGAGATACTCATTGGTCACGTTTAAGGACAATTTGCTGTTTATAAGGAGTAGTTGTATGGCCGAGACATAGATCAAAATGATGCGTGATACAGAGGATGAAGAGTACATTATTTTGAATTATTTTTGTCAAAAAAATTTCTATAGATGGTTCGTTGAGATTGATGTTTATGGACGAGTCTCATAGGGATTTGGTTACTGAGATATATATGATTTTTATATATCTATGGTTTTTTGTGGTTACCCAATACGAAATTTGTTTTCAAAGGTCAGTTTGTAGAAAAGGATGTTTACACTTTGTAAGGACAGGAGAGAAGAGTTGAAGGTTGAGACTTATTTGGCGACAAGAGGGCCGACAAAAATGTAAAAGCTGAGAGGTGTGAATCAGTTCACACGATTCGTAAGGTGCAAACAGCAAACCAGAAATGAAGGAATTCATTGTTAATTATTTTTCTTTTTTTTTTGTTCCTTTTTTAAATAAAAATCTATAATATTAAAAGGTCTTATTTGCCAAATAACCAAAAAAAAATGAAGTTCCATTTTTTGGAGAGATAGTAGAGAGAGAGATAGGAAGAGAAAGTACGAGAGATGAGGTGTTTTTAGTTAATTAGTTAGTGTACTTTGGATTTTTTTGTGTACATAGCGGCAAATTTCCCATATTAAAACAACAATTTTTTTTTTTATGAATCAACATCCCATTCATTTTATTTATTAAAACAACATTCCATTATGAATTAACATTTATAAAGCATCTGATTGCAATGTTAAAAGAGTCTTATGAGTGGCCAAGTTTTGCAACTAAATTGGAGGTGATAAAAACCCTTCAAATATGCTTTCCATATTTCAAGATCACTCACATTTCAAAAACGCAAAATGGAATTTTGGTTTCTTTATCTAAGACTACGAGATCTTTCTATAGAGAGCGTTGTTACTTTGGTTGTTTGATTCCGGTTTGATTACCCAAACCACCTCAAGTTTGAGTAATAGAATAGTCGTTCGATGTAAAAAAAAATATTTTTTTTATTAAAACAACATCCCATTAATTTTCCTTTTATATTACAAGTGTGCTTATGAATCCTAAAATGTGCACATAAATAGATTTAAGATTATGGAAACTTTGTGGACAAGTTAGCTATAAAAATAAATATTAGGCCATGATCAATTTTAGAAAATGAATGTTTTTTTTTAACACTGAAATACTTCATTAACTGATAGGACCAAACGGACCAAGCAACAACGTTTGGGAAACATCCGAAACAAAAGAAAGCGATAAAAAATACTTGCTGGAAACAAATACAGATATACCAGTAGGTACCACAGCAAATTGGATAAAAATAAAGGAATAAAGATGTACTTCGGTTCCTTCCTGCCAAAAAGATGGATCTGGCCTAAACTCCCCTCTCATGTTGAATCATCTGATCAAGCCAAAGGGGACCCCAGGCGCAACATAAGATTGTGTACGAGCACCTGAGACCACACTCTCTGCTATAGTTGTGGCAACTCTGTTCTTGTGGTCAGAGACATGGAAGATCGACCACTCTTTAAACTGGTGAAGAAGCGTTAAATTTTTGTGACAATGGCGATAGTGTCCAGAAGCTATTCGGATCCAATAGTGTTTGTCTCACCTCTACCGACGATGCTTCAAAGATAGCTTTCTTTTGCCTCAAGCTATCCATTGCCTCCACCGCCCATAAGAATGCTTTTAAGTCAGATTCACGTTTGCAAGGAGAAGAGCAAAAAGCACGATGACTATGATGAATAGGCCGACCAACGCTATCTCTTGTAACCCAACTAGCTCCATTATGAGGATCTGCACTGGCCCAGGCCATACCAACATTACATTTTATGAAACCTGGTGGGGGCTTCACCCATGAATTTTGAGGGATGTGAGCAGTATCTCTGCTTCCTCTAGAGCTTTGGAGACACACGAGGAAGCTGACAGACGACTCTTCTCAAAAACTAGGGCATTTCTACCTTTCCACAAATTCCAAAGAATACAGGGGAAAGATTTAATGTTACCTTGGGCCAAACTCTGTTTTTTGGTTCCAGCCACCAGGAAATGTAGGTTCAGGAAAGTTGACGTAGGCGAGAAACCATCAGTAGGGGGTTCAATCCCTGCCAATCTCCATGCCTCCAATGCTGTAGGACAAGAGAATAGTACATGGCAAATAGTTTCAGGCTCTTGACCACACGCCAGGCATGTTATATCATTGTGTAAGCCTCGGGACCGCAGACGTTCTGCCACAGCCAGAGCGACAAACAAGGCTCTCCACAGAAAGTGTTGGATCTTGGGCGAAGTCTTGAGTCGCCAAATATTCTTCCACAGTTGCTTTTCAACTGGGGGAGCTGGTGGTGGGTGGGGGAGCTGGCGTTATGGATGACAGACAACATTTTATAGGCACTTTGAGTAGTGTAGATACCATCTTTTGTAAATCCCCACACATCAGTGTCTTCGTTCAGTATCACCGGTTTGATTTTTGGTATCCTTGCAGCATCCTCATCTGTGAAGGTGTCATGAACTCTCTGAGGACCCCACCCCACCATGAAGAGTTAGTAAACCGCAGATCACTGACCTTCAGTGTGAGATCAACGATACTGTTCTGGCGGTACATAGGAGGTCTAGATTCATTATCGAGAAGCCAGTTAGCTGTCCACACGTTGGTCTGTTCCCCGGAGCCAATAACTCTAAGAAGACCAGATTTCAAAGCCTCTCTGCCATGGAGTATACTCCTCCAGATATAGGAAGGCCGACAGCCAATGCTTGCTTCCAGAAAAGAATTCTTTTTGAAATATCTACTCTTCAGAACCCTTGCCATTAGAGAGTTAGGTTTAGAGAAGATTCTTCATGCTTGTTTGTAAAGTAGCGCTTGATTAAAGCGGCCTATATCATGGAAGCCAAGACCACCCTCTTCTTTGCTCTTACACATTGTCTCCAAAGAGACCCAAGGTAGCTTCCGTCTTGAACCTCCATTACTCCACCAGAAGTCCCTCATAGCCGATGTGAGTTTAGCGCAAAGGTCTTTAGGGAGTTTAAAGACAAACATTGTGTACACTGGTAAGGCTAACCCAATAGATTTTAAGAGTATTTTCTTTCCACCTTGAGAGAGAGTTCGAGCAAACCAACCATGCAATCTATGATGGAGCTTTTCTCGAATATAGTTCAGGATATTCTTTTTGGAACCTTTGAAGACTTCAGGAAGCCCAAGGTAAGTACCTTCTCCACCCTCTATCTCGATTTGAAGGATCTGCTTAATGTCTGCTTTTAACCCTTCTTCCACAAAATCCCCAAAAATGATAGAGGATTTAGACGGGTTGATTTGTTGACCAGAAGCATCCCCGTAGAGTTTCAGACAACGTTGAATCTCGAGACTATCCATCATGTTGGCTCTGCACATCAATAAATTGTCATCTGCAAACAGTAAGTGATGAACAGTCGGACCTTGTTTATCCAACTTGATCCCTTGGAGACGTCCCTTAGCTTCAGCATTGTTGAGTACACTGACCAAAGCTTCAGAAACCATGATAAACAGAAATGGTGACATGTGATCACCCTGTCTAATTCCACGCTCAGGTTTGATGAACCCATGGGTTCTTCCATTCAATAGGACTGTATACGACATTGTATTCACACATGCCATCACCCAACAGACCCACTAACGAGCAAACCCCATTTTTTCCAGCAAAGATTCAAGGAAATTCCACTCCACCCGATCATATGCTTTGGACATATCGGTTTTTATAGCCATGAACTCTTTACTTATCAACTTCTTGGTCCTCAAACCATGAACCATTTCATGTGCAACAACAATATTGTCAGAGATGAAGCGGCCTGCTACAAAAGCACCTTGAGTATCAGAGATGATAGAGTCCATAATTGGCTTCATTCTCTCAGATAGTAATTTGGACACTATCTTGTACTGCACAGAACAGAGGCTTATGGGTCTCATATCTTTCATGGTTTCCGGCTTAGTTATCTTGGGCAGAAGGCACAGCTGCGTGTGGTTCCAACCAGCAGGTAGAACAGATGTCTGAAAAAAACTGTGCACCTCCTCAATGACTTTAGGCCCCACAATATGCCAATAATTGCGATAGAAGACACCAGTCAGCCCATCTTCTCCAGGAGCACTACTTCCCTTGACCGAGAAAGCTGCTGCTCTAATCTCTTCATCTGTGATCTCCCTGAGCAGAGCCTCATTCAACGCAGGAGTCACACGACTCTGGAAGCCATCAAAAAGAGTCTCAAGGTCAGAAGGATTTGAGCTCATAAAGAGTTCTCTAAAGTACTCCACTGCTAGATGTCCTTTGGCTCCTTCAGCGAAATATTCATTGCCCCTCTCATCTTTCAACATCAATATGTTGTTTAGGATTTTTTTTCTTTAACAACATTATGAAAGTAAGATGTGTTTCTATCACGTTCCTTAAGCCATTGTTCTCGACTTCGTTGCCTCCAATACTTCTCCTCTTCTTTGTATGCTTCAGCCAGTTCAAATCTTAACTACTTCATCTTTCGCGCACTCGGCAAAACCTTAGCGATTTCTTTCTCCAAGTCATGTTGAAGCCGTTGAATCTTAGTCTTAGAGTTAAAATGAGCACTCTTCTTCCATCGAGAGAGTTCTCTCCTACATCTCGACAATCTATCCATTATAGAAGACAAAGATTTAGATGTTCCATCTCCCCAACCTCTTACAATAGCTTCTTCAGTGCCCACTTTACCTACCATCCTTTTATCAAAGTAGAACCGACCATGACCTCTGTCTTCTGGTTCCAGCGAGAAAGATAACAAGATCGGCCTATGATCAGATCAGACGGCCACATCTCCAGATACTCCAAATTAGCTCTAGGGAAAAGCTGAAACCATTCATCATTCCCAATGCTCCGGTCGAGACGGCACTGAATCCACACATTGTCACGCCATCCAGCCCAAGACATTACATTACCCATCGATCTTACTTCCTTGATCTTGCAGTTTTCAACCATGTTTCGGAAATCCAAAAACATTGACTCATTCCTCACAGATCCACCGAGCTTCTCTGAATTGTCCAACAGCTCGTTGAAATCACCAATAAGTATCCAAGCATTGTTTCTAGACAGACCAATGCTCTCAAGTTTTTCCCATACTATGTGTATGTGTTCCCGCACAGGATCTCCATACACACAAGTCAAGAAAAAAATAACTGAACCAAACTCCACACGAAGATCAATAATCCTTTTATCAGCAAAAAGAATCTCAACCTTAAAGCAATCCTTCTAAAACACTGCTAAACCGCCACTCAAACCAACCGACGCCACTGTAAACGTCTTATCATAACACAAATCTTTTTGTAAACCAAGCATGTAGGTATCTCGTTGCTTAGTTTCCGTGAGAAACAAGAAATCCGGAAAATACTTTTTACGCATCTCCGTTAAACGACGAACTGTCTCGGTGTTTCCCACCCCTCGACAGTTCCAACTCAATATGCTCATTGGGATGGCAGCGTCAAATTGGAGGCCACCGTATCTTCTTTTGTTTTTGATGTCTTGTTCCCCTGTTCCAACTGAACCTCTTCTGCTTTTCTCTTAAAAGAAGCCACATCTCCACCCCCCCCCCCCCCCCCCCCCCAACGGTTCCAGCGCCGTTGATGAATTTTGATTCACATTTCTCACTGTTCTGAGGTGTCTAACCCAAGCCGGGCGACGTTTCCTATCCTTCTTCCTATTCCTCGAGATCCTGGTGTGAGAGGAACCTATGGCTCCTATAGAAAAAAACCATTGAATCTTTAGGAAAGGAAGAGGGACCTGTGCTTTCACCAGAGGAGTGCACCTCCGAAGTTAATTGTAGACGGTCCCCAGTAGGAGCTGACTTGGTATGAGTAAAAGGTTTCTCAACCACAGTGCCAGAGCTTGAAGCTCCATAACCAAAAACATGACCATTCTATTTGTTAATATCGTGGGATATTTTTGTCAGTACAGCAGGCGGGTTGGATTTTTCTGACTCAATAGATTGTTAAACACGAAGGATCCGAGCCTGGCGTTCTGTTTCATTGGAGTGAGATACATACTGGATCGCCATCACTCATTCTTCTGGAGGTAGCTCAGGAAACAACGGAGGGAAGCCTGGTGGACCTTCCAAACGGTTTAAAGTAGGAACTACCTCTGTAGGAGCATTAGGGATCTTCTCAAGCATCTTCTGTGGCTGTTTCTGGAGCGTCTGTTTAGAGTACGGACACATTGACTTCTCATGAGTCAACCGACGGCAGCCAAAGCATCGTTTGTGGATTTTTTCATAATCATATTCGATCACCACAACTTCCTCTGAGGGGAGGTTCAAATTCTTCGCCTCAAAAGCAGGATTATCAGCGGAGAACAAGACTTTAGCGCGGATATACTCTGTTTTCTGAGAGCTCTTTGGGTCATATGCGATCACCACTACCTCACCCACCTTTAGAAAATGAATGTTTTATTGATGATTTAACAAGGATTACAGCTGATGCTTGACAACAATGGAGTGTGGGTATAAAGATAGTATAGTTTAGCTATGGAAGAATTCGGATCCTCCTTCTTCTTTTACAGGTCTTCCCAGCGGATCATAACAGTATTGTGATCTTTAGAGTGATCTCTAGCATGGATCAGGTGATTTTATGATGGCTTTTAATGCATTTGACTCCTTTATGTTTTGAGTTGACTTGCCGAGCTTGGTATGTTTGGCTCTTCAAGCCCGGGGTGGGCCTTGACCTTTGTGAGCCCATGTTTCCTCCTTGGACGTTGATGGTGCTCAATTTTGGGCTTTGATGCATTCGGGTTGAGATTCGGTCCGGGTTTTTAGAGGGATGAAACCCGGCTCCAACAATAGCTCCCCCTGGAGTCCGATGTGTATCAGGTTGTCAGGCGTGTTGAGTATTGAATCCGATTTGAATTGGTGTTTGAGACCATTGGTTTGTTTATTCCGATGCCCAGTTCGAGATTCTGGTTTAACATATTTATTATCGGATTTGATTGAGGGATTTTGATTGAAGTAAATCAAGGGATTTAACTTTATAGTGCTGCTCCAAGCATTATAGAGCTTGATGTACCATTACATCCACCTAACCTGCACACTGAATCAAAATAGAGAACACATTTCGTAAATCAGCTGGTATCTGAAATAGAGTTTCGTCCAGATCGATGTTTGGTGCTGCCGGAGCCGCGTGGTGATGGATTTTCCTTATGCGTTGAGCTGCTGCACTGCATTATGCGGGATGGAACCTGAGAGGTTTCCTTCTCCGGCCAAACCAAATGCATCTACTCCAATCACTGTGATGTTTGTTTCACGTAAGATCTTCAAAAGGTTAATTATTTTGTGTTAATTTATCCTCCTTCTAGTGCTAAATAAAGGATCACAAGATTCACTAATAAATTAGGATGAGGGTTTAATCTAAATATGGAGTGTAATGAGTAAATCAACTATTTGTGAATGATTTCAAGGTATAATAGTATTTCTTATTGATAATGAATCTTGATACATCAATGATAAAGAGAGAGTCTTTGAGTACAAATGGATTTGGGTTTAAAATGAGTATATTTTTTATGTCTGAAGCTTGGGTCCTCCACCCTTTTCCTTCGTTTGTGTCCTTTTTTATGGCTTGCCTGGGTGAGAATCGTAACGCCGAGCATATATAATGCCCTCCTTTAATGATCTAATCTTCTTTACATTTTGTGTTGACTAGGTCAAGTCGGTATTGACTCTCATCCGATTTCGGACGAGCCTTAGTTCTTACTTGCTTTCTTGTCTTCTTAGTGTATCTTTGAGCTATTAGACTGAGTCCTTTAACCGGATTTGGAATGGAGTGAAATCCATCTCCAATAGAACTGTCTTTTTCTATAATATAATCTGTTTCGAACATCTTATTTTAGAAAGGTAACAAGTCATGACTTTTGGTTAAATCTTATGACTTACTAGAGCTCATATATGGCTTCCAACTCAAACATGTCGATCTAAACGTGTGTTTGACCAAACAAATCGCAAGAGTAGGAACCCTTGTTGTCTCTGTTTCTCTAGAAAATAACGATTTTATAGTGATTTTTTTTTTTTTGAAACACATTCTAATTAATAATAAGAGGTCTGGTTAGTTGGGAGCAATAACTACTCCATCAACCACCTGGGGTACAGATACATTCAAGGCACCCTTGGCTAACCTATCAGCTTGTATGTTTCTCTCTCGAGCAATCCAAGCAAAAGATACAAATTCGAAAATGGTTGAGAAAGCTAATATATCAGCTACCACTCCATACAGTTCTGGACAGCAAGTCCCGGAGTTAATCGCGCTAATTAGTTGAGAAGAGTCAGATTCAAAGCATATCTTCCTGAGTTCCTCTTTTGCGCCTAATTTGACCGCTTCAAGCATTGCAAGTCCTTCTGCCATTAAGGCTGATGTTACATGAGACACACCTTTACTAAAAGAGTGGGATTCCGATGGAGAGATGACAAAACACCCGAGTCCCGCCGTTGTTCCCACAGGAGCCCACGCTGCATCAGATCTTATTGTCACTGTAAGAGGTGGGAGCTGCACTGGTATAGTGATTCTGATCGATTTTGAGAGGGTGTTTCGCTCTTTTGTTGTGCACCATTCTCTTGCGATTACTAAAGCCTTCGACAGCGTATCTTCGGGTGAAGCTGAGTGCCCTTCAAACACAAATTTATTCCTCTCCTTCCAGAGACTCCACAAGATCCAAGGGGCCAGCGATCCAGATGAAATCCCTGACGGAGGTAAACATTTCTTCGCGCAAATGGGGAGCCATTCCTCTGCTAAATCTATCATTCCGCTGCAGTCCACTTCAGTTGCGAAAGGGGCAAGCTGCCAAACTTTTTGAGCAAATCGACAGTGGAAAAATAGATGAGTAATAGATTCAACCTCTCCGCATCTTTTGCATGCTGGATCTACAGGTACGTGCCGTTCATGAAGCCGTGCGCCCACCGGTAAAGCCCCCTTTAACAACTTCCAGGAGAACATCTTGATTTTTGGAGCACACTTAAGGTTCCACACATTTTTCTTCCAGTTAAAATCATCTCCCACTGGCCCAGCATGCCCGTTGTCTTCCCCGTTCAGTGCATTGTAGTAACCCGACTTGGTGGTATACTCCCCTCTTTTTGTTCCTAACCATACAATTTTATCCGGAGCCCCGGTTTGACTTGGTTTGATGCATTGGATCGAGTATTTATAATCTGGGAGAGAGAGCTGTAGTTTCTGTAAGTCCCATTCACAAGTTTCAGGCAGCATTAGGTCTGATACCTTCAGCTCCACGTAATGTTCACACGGTGGGCCTATCGGTCTCTCTTGTTTGTTGACACTCAGCCAAGGGTCCTGCCATACATGTATTGACTGACCATTTCCCACCACCCAGCCTAGGTTGTTAGCAAGCAAATCC
>NC_027752.1:31840616-31842533 GCF_000695525.1 Brassica oleracea var. oleracea
TTTCTCTTTGTTTATCGCTTGGCCAGAAGCCTCTCCGTATTTGTTCAAGATGGTAGTAAGCGCTGCACAATTTCCTCGGTTAGCTTCAAGGAAAAACATTGTATCATCCGCGAAAAGGAGATGGGTTATCCGAGGACTTGACCTCGCCACCCTCAGACCCTTGAGAGAGCCGTCCTCTTGCGCCCTGTTACATAATCCCGAGAGGACCTCGCTACACATAATAAATATGTAGGGAGAAAGAGGGTCTCCTTGACGGATTCCTCTACTCGGTACTACCTTCCCTCTAGGCAAGCTGTTAATGAGGAATGAGTATGTAACAGAAGAGATGCATTGCATTATGCAGTCTACAAGCTTTTGGTGGAATCCCAACCGAAGCATGACTAAGGAGATAAATTCCCACTCGAGACGATCATACGCCTTACTCATATCTGTCTTAACAGCCATAGCACATCTCTGTTCCGCCTTTGACGTTTTGAGGTAATGCAAAACCTCATGTGTTATCAACACATTGTCTCCTATCGCTCTCCCCGGTACAAAAGCGGACTGATTTTCCGAGATAAGCTTCTCCATTAGCGGCTGAAGACGTCGGGTGAGTAGCTTTGAGTAGATTTTGTAATACACGTTGCACAACGCTAAGGGGCGATAATCTGAGACTTTTTGTGGGCTGTTGATCTTTGGTATAAGCCGGATGTTTGTGTCGTTTATACTGGCCGGCAACGGAGCCCCGTTGAAAAACGCCTGAACTTCTTTGACAATATCTGGTCCTATATCATCCCAGTGAGTATGTAAAAACCCGGCCGAAAACCCATCTGGCCCCGGTGCTTTATCTGCGTTGATTGAAAAGGCCGCCTCGCGAATCTCCGATGCGGTTGGTATAGCTGTGAGATTAAGGTTGTCTGCTTCTGACACAATCGGTCGGAGAGCATGTCTAACCGTTTCTTCCCTGTCTCCTGGCAAAGATAAGAACAGCTTCCGGAAATAATTATCGATCACTTGCACTATTTCCTCCTCCTTGTGAACCATGTGGCCATCTTCCCTTTCTAAGACAGAGAAGGAGTTAGCGCACCTGCGTGATTTAGTTATGGCGTGGAAGTAGCCTGTATTGCGATCCCCCAGCTTCAGCCATAATAGCCGGCTCCGTTGTTTCCAGTATTCTTCCTCGGCTTCATACGCTGCGTTTAGCTTTGAAGCAATGTCGTGGATCAGAGTAGTATCATTTACTGGACTAGACAGAGCTTCATCGAGCTCGCGTTTCTTCTGATCAATAATCGCTTGACTGTTTCTATGCTGCGTCTTATTCCAAGCTGAAATTGCGCTTCTCGTAGAAGAGAGTTTTGCACTGACCGGCACGTTTCCAGCCTCTTTCCAGGAGTCCGAAATGACCTTTATTGCTTCCACATTCTTACACAGCCGGCGATCATATCTGAAGCAACCTCGTCTCCTTCTCCCTCCATTGTCGAAGAAGGATACTAGCGGTTTATGGTCTGAGCTCAAATCCGCCTCAAGATATTGGCTCCTAGCTGACGGGAACCGCTCAGCCCACAGTGTATTGGAGATGGCTCTATCAAGTCGGCACCGTACTAGATGATCCCATCTTTTCCCTCTCCACGACAGCGGGTCACCAGAGTGATGCAAATCGAAAAGATCCCCCTCAGAGAAGAAGGTTCGTAGGTCCGAAAATGAGCCCTCTGGCCGTTGGGGTCCTCCTTCTTTCTCCTCATTGCCTATTAGGTCGTTGAAGTCGCCAGTAACGAACCACGCTTCCTCTCTAATAAGTGATTTTGTCACCATTTGATCCCACAGGAGATTCCGCTGGTTTCTATCCGTACTCCCATGAACGAAAGAAGAATAAAACTTTTTCCCTTCAAATTGAATGAATGTATCTATTACATTGGCATTTGCTTCTACAATTTGAAG
>NC_027752.1:31842631-31847515 GCF_000695525.1 Brassica oleracea var. oleracea
TCCAATACCATTGATTTCCCCTTCTCAGAGGAAGATAGACGCCGTTGCATCGTGTAGCTACAGCAGAGAGTGTTTAGTTCCAACGAGGGGTAGAAAACAGAGAAACTGTTAGAACAGAGGTGAGGCAGTCGCCTTGAACAGGGAGACTTCGTGTATGCAGCGGTGTTTACTGGGATCTGAATGGTTGTAGAGTCTCCTTAAGCTTGTCTTGAGAAAGTGTACCCCAGTAACCACTGGTTAATCCTGAAAAACTTGAGTCTCCTACTTCAGGAGCCAGTCATGGAGTCTGCCTGAGACCAGTCGTGCTTCTACGTCAACTCGTGTCATCCTTATGGCTTCAGGGCGCTGTTCCGGAGGTGCTGAGCGGCGGAGACGGTCCCTCCGACCCGGGTCGGGGGAAGAACCCGGTGGGTTATACTACAGCTCCGACTATTACCCAGCAGACAAGGATCAAAAGGGGAATAATTTGAAAAAGGTTTCAGAGGAGCAGTGAGATCAGTTCCAAAACAGGAAAAGACCTGCTGGATAAAGGGGAAACTCGTAAACTCGAGAAAAGCCAAAGACTTCCCTCGCTAAATGTGCCTGAGAGGTTTTTTAGAACAATTCGTTCGCACAAAAGTAATCGCATCGCAAGAGTATTACTTTTAATTTTCTCAAACAAATATCCGAACACAATAGAAATATTTATAAAGATTTCCCACGTCAAATAGTCATTTTTACTTTTTTTTTAAAAAAAAGCCTTTGTATTGAATTTTTTGGGATGTTTGTTTTTAAAATACAAGGGATAGATGCAAAAGAATAAATCTTTGACCAAACAAAAACGTTGGAACTGCCAAGGAGAGACAAATGAATAGAACCACCACTATCCACTGATTAACCCATCGGAGCCACCCATCAAGGAGACCACCACATTGACTGCAGTCATTGCCTTACCAGAACGCCAACGAAACACGAGCCAACGGAAGGAGAAACTTTGGGTTAGAGCTGTAAACTGGGCTAGCCCATGTCCATTAGCCCATATCCATTTGTTTATTTATTGTTTGCGGACAGAGAGTGACCATGTCCATTAAGAACCATACCCACTAACAATCATATTTTCATGGGCTGCCATGGGGTCCATAATGACCATATAAAAAATTTTAAATTTTAATTTATAAGCCTACAATTATATATACAAGTTCATAAAATTAAAATTCATCCATAAATTCAAAAGTACAACAATACATAAGCTCATAAGTATAACAATTCCAGTCTTGGCGGAAAAAATCGATTTTGCGGTTTTGGCGGAAAAAATCGATTTTGCGGTTTTGGCGGAAAAAATCGATTTTGCAGTTTTGGCGGAAAAAATCGATTTTGCAGTTTTGGTGGTGGGAAAAATCGATTTTGCAGTTTTAGCGGAAAAACTTAATTTTGCAGTTTTGACGGGAAAACTCTATTTTGCAATTTTGGCGGAAAAACTCATTTTTGCGGTTTTGGCGGAAAACTAGATTTTCTGATTTTGGCAGAGAAACTCGATTTTTCGGTTTTGCCATGGGGTCCATAATGACCATTTAAGAAAATTTGAATTTATAAGCCTACAATTACATATACAAGTTCATAAAATTAAAATTCATCCATAAATTCATAAGTACAATAATACATAAGTTCATAAGTACAATAATTTTGGTTTTGGCGAGAAAAATCGATTTTGCGGTTTTGGCAGGAAAACTCGATTTTCCGGTTTCGGCGGGAAAATTCAATTTTGCGTTTTGAAGAAAAACTCAATTTTGCGATTCTGACGGAAAATCTCGATTTTCTGGTTCTGGCGGGAAAATTTGATATCAAAATTTAAGCGAAAAATCGATTTTACGATTTTAGCAGAAAAACTTAAATTTTAGAAACCCTAGGTTTTGTGACCATTGGACAGTCCACGTCCATAAAGCCCAAAACCAACAAAGACCATTTTCTTAATGGTCTTCCACATTTTTTCCAATAAAAACCAATAGAAAAAATGAGTTTGTCCATATTAAGCCCGTTTGTATATGGACATGGGCAACCATTGGACGGCCCGCCCATTTGACACCTCTACTTTGGGTGGAGAGCAAAAGAGAAAAGCACAGCAAACCAGAAAAAATCCACACCTAGTGAAACAGTTGGCCAACCAGCTGAAAGAAACGCGATAAAAAAGAAGAGGAGTGTGGGCGGAGTGGAGCAAACAGATATAACATGTTTCACTAGTTCGGAGACGGTGTGTGGATAGGCCAAAACCACTACCCCACAACCGACTCACCTTCACCTCCACCAGTAGCCTCAAACCCGAGCTTATCCCACGGTTTTGAGAGCAGGCATGCAAACCAAGGGAGAAGACCAATGGTTTAAATATAAAAAACCACCACCGCGTCACGCCTTTACCCTAAGGAAGCCAGAATTACCACACCGCTTGAGAGAGAACCTCAAAACTACCGTGAGTCAAGAGGAGAAAACCAAGGAGGAATTTGAGTATCTCACCCCATATCTTACCCCATAGATATGGATTGTGAATCCAGATCTCAGCCAAGCCAATGGACCGCCGCACAACCCAATCTCACTTGAGATCTAGATCTCTCACTGCCATTGACAAGAAGGACAAGTAAGAATGAAGATCAGCCTATAAGGTTAAGAAAAAACTAAAAAGGAAAGGGAAAATAGAGACCTCTCACAATAACAGCGGTGAGAGGGGGAAGCAAGACGGCGATTTTAAATTTAAAGAGAGAAGGGAAAGCTAGAGAAACATTTAAAAAATTATAACCCGTAATTTGTATTAATTAAAAAAGTCTCATGTTGAGTTGGCACGTAATTGAAATATTAATTTTAATTACGTGGCGGCTTGAAAATCAATTGAGAATTTTGTTAGTCCAAAATTATATTGCTAGAAAAGTTACATTATACGGTATATCTATTATCGACCATTCATTTATCAAATTAAAATTATTATATATTATTTCCTTAAATAAAACCTATGGAATTATCAAATGTGATTAAGATATATATATGACAATTAATGATTTTAAATAATAACGATTTGCTAACAATCTGTATACTTTCTATCATTTTTTTATAATTATTTATTATTAAAATAAATTACACAACTACACTAATCATATAACAAAAATTTAGATTTTTTTTGTATATGTTGTATTTTGAATTTTTCAAAACAAGTATAAATTACTAAAACTATCAAAAGTCTCACATAAACTTTTGTGATCAACGTTTAAATTTTTTCTATAATAAGATACAATGATTATAAAATCATATGAATAAATAATTTTATTTTAATAGGTTTTTAGGTTAATATATTATATATATATATATATTTCATATCATTTAAATTAAAATATACATCATATAAAAATACATACTCATATTTTGATATATGCGTTGAACATATATTGAAAAGTTAATATTTTAATTTTGAAATCTTTATTGTTTTTTTGAATGATTAAAAATTATTGAACCACTAAACATTCCACATTAAAAAAAATCGTTGGTGTAAAATTTTGTTACACAAATATGCAAATAATCATAAAATCATATGAGTAGAAACCTCATTTGATAAATAACCATATTAAAAGTATATTGTATATCTATGTTAATATCATTTAAATTTAATTATATATATCATATACGATATATAAGATTGATTGTTTTGATTTATTTACCCTAAAATGATTACAAATAAACAATAGTGGTTGTTTGATTTATATGCGCACGCCAATTTATTACATAATAGTAACTGATTTCTTAGTTATTTAATATATAATTATTATTTTATTATTTAATAATATGCAGAAAAATATAAAATAAGTAATATAAATATAAAATATTTATTTTGTACAAGCGCAGATCTTAACCTTAGTATGTAATTCTTTAATAATTTTAAATCTTAAATATTTTTAAAATCAAAGGCCCAAAAAAAATAACAAAATGATAATAAACTCAAAAACCAATATGTATATCGAGCAATAACCAAAATGAAAAAAAGCAACACAAAAACGAGAAAATATTGAAGATAGATAGGATTGGCACGTGAACGTAAATTTTTCATAACCATAATTAACTTTAAATTGCAAAATCATGATGTAAAACCGAGCTGACATAGTTTCATTATAACCAAATAATAGGCTTGAGATTCTTTGGCCTAAACGTTAGGTTCTTATGCAATAAGTGATTTTTTTACCTAAAATATTTTAAAAAATGGGATTAGCTCATCAGTAAACAAATTATGTAATTAACAAAATATTTTTTAAGAAATTGTTTAAGGGCCACACTACAAGAAAACAACGGTATTCTGACGGACATTCCGACGGAAAATGAAATCTTCGGAATATCCCGAGGAATTTCCGAGGAAACACAAAATTTTGTTTCCTCGGAATTTCGTCGGAATATACCGACGGAATTCCGAGGAAATACTAATCCGTCGGAATATTCTTATGGAATACCGAGGAAAAACATATTCCTCGGAAAAAACCGATGAATTCCGAGGATATATTATAGCCGTTAGAGAGCCGTTGGGGGATTTTAAAAATTCCGATGAACTAGCCGTTTCCGTCGAAATTCCGTCGGAATTTCCTCGGTCTGTCGGCAGGATTTCAACTATAAATACAAGCACCCCTTTTCCTCTTCATTAACTCCATATCTTCATCCTCCCTCTTACTCTCTTTACACACGAATTTGATTCATAAAAAACATGTCTTCTTCAAATTATTTTCGTTCTTGGATCGATCGACCTCATTTGGATCCGAACACGAGAATGCTTACGGAAGAATACCAACGAGGTATAACCGAATTCATGGGGTTAGTTCACCGACAACCGGAAGCAAAAACAGGTATGTTAAGATGTCCTTGCTCTAATTGTAAAAATAGAAA
>NC_027752.1:31850207-31861337 GCF_000695525.1 Brassica oleracea var. oleracea
AAAAAATTAATTTTTTCGAAATTCCGAGGAAAAGCACCCTCGGAAATTTCCGACGACCTTTTCCTCGGAATAAGTCGTCGGAATTTTAAAAAAAAAATCCGAGGGAAAGTTCTTCGGAATTTTCTGAGGACCTTTTCCTCGGAATAAGTCGTCGGAATTTTAAAAAAAAATCCGAGGGAATGTTCCTCGGAATTTTCCGAGGGGCTACGTTCCTCGGAAATTTCCGAAGACGGAAATTCCCGATGCAAATTCCGAGGAATATTTCGTCGGAACTTCCGAGGATTGGACCATCGGAAATTTCCTCGGAATATACCGAGGAAGTCCTCCCTCGGTATATTCCGAGGAACTTTCCGACGATCTAGTGGTCCTCGGAGTTTCCTCGGAAATTCAGTTCCTCGGAATTCCGTCGGAAATTTCCGAGGGATTTCCGAGGAAAAATGAATTTCCGAGGAGTTATTTCTGAGGACTTTTGTCGTCGGTATGTCGTCGGAATAGCGTTATTCCGACGACATACCAACGATTTTTTCCCTCAGTATACCGCTGTTTTCTTGTAGTACCAAAAATATTAACTCGATCAAGAATATAAATTTTATTTTTTCATACAATATTTTTTAAATAATTTTCATATAAATTCACCATACGTCTTGCGCAGGTCTTATCCTAGTACAAAATATTTTGGAAAATACGCGATAAAGTAGCTATAGTTACGAGATTCCAACTTTCACATTCATCTCATTAGCTCTTTGCGGAAAGTGAACAAAATGAAAAATAAATTTTAATTTGAGGAACTCACAAAATAAGAAAATAAGATTTTTTTTTTCATTATGTTCCTCATTTGAATTGCAAAGGGAACCTTTTCTTTATAAATCCCTTTCTCCGTGAGGAATTCAGAGAAAAAGAAGAGGACCTATCTATCAGTAATTTGACTAAAAATTCAATTTAATTTGTATAAATTTTGAAGAACAAACACTTTCAGTTAAATTTTGTATTTTATTATATATTTAATATATTTTTATTTCAATTATTTTTTTGATATTTTAAGATGGATTTTCGAGAACAACTAGATGGTTAACTGATTTATTGTTGGAAAAATTAGTTGCGTTGTCATGCTTAAGTGATTCATCGTTATATTCCTGTCACAAGAACACTATCATGATAAGAATAGTTATGTGATTGTTTTTGTACGGATGTATTAAATGCCTTGTTGGCTCCAGTCCCAGATTATTTGCACTTTGCAAACATATACTTCAATTCTAAACTAAAATTTAAAATTATGAGAAAAAGAATCTAAAGCCTTGTACAGTTTAAAATATAAATAAAATTGATAACAACATAGGAACAGGCTGGTCTCTATAAGAGAAATGGAGAGAAAGCATTTGATGAAGGTCCAGTGATGTGTTGCGTTTTTAATACTTTAAAACTCATTTTAGAACAAATAATTATCGGTTTTTGAAGGTATTTTAGTCTTCTCGGCGCCTTTATTGTTCTTCAATATAATTTATAGATTAGCTTGTGGGAAAAGAACGCATTTATAGAGGATTTTGGGGCGAAATGGACCACTGTTTAAACTATGTTGTAACTGCGACATAGAGCGCCCGCTCCGTGTTATCTGGAGCGTCTGTTCCCTGCCTTGGAGCGCCCGCTCCGTATATCGTGTCCGGATCCTTGCCACAGCAGGGCAACTTTCCAATTTTGCAAAAGGACGTGTTTTGAAGATCCAAAAACCTAAAGACTTGATTATATTACGTATCTTTTCAATACTCATTTGGAGAAGATTTTCTTAACCCTTTCTCATTTTCAATACAATTTCATGATGTTTTCTTCTATGATTTTGTTTTCTCATTGTTTGATTATGAGTGAGTAGTCTCCTAGTTGGGTTAAGGGGTTCTCATAGGGGACTTCTCGATGTGTTGATCTAGAATACTGTTAGACTAAGGATATATGATTTTGGATCTTTGTCTACTGATGTTCTTAAGGCTGAGACTTATCTGATCACCTAGCTTCTGATTCTAGAAATTTCATCGCACCGAAATGTTGTTTGAATTCCCGAAATATCAGTAGATGAGCAAGGTTTCTATAACCAAATGTTTCTGCACCTTGTGAACTTATCAAACCTGAACCGAAAGCTTGTTTTAAATCTGAGATACAATGGACGCTAGTATTTAGGATTTGTAGCATAGGGTGTTAGCACTACGGAAGTAGTTTAATTCTAATATTGTAATTTGAGTTCGAGACATTGATGTACATGTTTCCCTGTCTTTATGTTGCATGATCATTACTGAAGAGAGACCCCTGAGAATTCCCATTTTCCAACACTTGTCTTACTTGTTTACAAACTCGTTTTAATTGCCTCTTGTTCACTTGTTCTCTGTTTTTATTGAATTAAGAAACTGAAAAACCAAACAAACAATCTCTTTTATTCGCTTTAGCTAGTAACTTGTGTGGTGCTTTACGTGTGGTCATCGATCCTTGTGGATTTGATCCCGTATTACTAATGTTTACTTCACTCTGCATTTGCAGACTGTTCCCTTTCTCCTTGAAGGTACATTGAAGTGGAGACTGTTCCCT
Source organism: Brassica oleracea var. oleracea (assembly GCF_000695525.1). NCBI lineage: Eukaryota > Viridiplantae > Streptophyta > Magnoliopsida > Brassicales > Brassicaceae > Brassica > Brassica oleracea. The sequence goes on from NC_027752.1 coordinate 31,852,776, forward strand.
TTCTCCTTGACTGAAAAGGCAGTCAGATGGTTGAAGTCTTTAGCATCGGGTTCTCTTACTACTTCGGAGGAGACAAAAGATGCTTTGCTGGGACACTTCTTCACTAAGTCCAGGTCCACATATCTGAGGAGTAAGATTGGAAAATTTCAGCAGCTTGGTTCTGATAGCTTTCATGAGGCTTGAGAGCGCTTCAAGGAGTATACACTAGACTCTTCTCACCATGGTTACACTGATGTGAACCTGCTGAACATATTCTACAATGGGGTCAATGAGAATCATCAGAACGCCATGGACTTTGCTAGTAATAGCGATTTCATGACCAAGACAGTAGATGAAGCTTAAATCGTGATAGACAATCTGTCAAAAAGTCAAGCAAATCACAGGTCCGAGTTTGATAGGCTCAAAAAAAAATTTGGGTCAGATTCCCAGAAGATTGAAGAGCTGAGTGCCAAGATTGAGATGCTTATGAAGAGGGATCAGAAGTCGGTTCATTTTGTGGGAGATCAGAGTAATCAGGCTAACCAGGAGCTTGCTGCTAATGATTCAGATGATCAGGCTGATATGAATCTCATTGGTGGTCAAGGGAACAACAACAAAGGGTTCAATCAGAATTTCAAAAGTCAGAACCAGCAAAATCTGCTATCTTGTTACTTTACTTATCTTATTTGACACATACAGATGGAAGAGAGACCAATTTGTGAGAGGAATGGATGAAATATCCAATTTATATCATCTTGATCATTATCATTATTGATGGTGATCTTTTTCCAGTAATGGTGTCTTGATCGTAATTTGGTGGTTCCAGTAACGTTTATCGATATGCTTTGACTGAAACTTTATTGGCATCCTTCCAGTAGCAACCTTTTCTATTGGCTCTCCTTTGTCATCATATATTAGATTGCTTTTGGTTGTTTTTCTTGTCTTACAAAAGTAAAAATTCTAGCACTATTGCTTGTGAAGGTCTGCTGTGTTTCTCCAGTTTTATGTTCTAATATTCATAGTTAGTTTTGGGATAGAGTCCGGTGGTCGTCGTAAATGCTAAGTAAACCACTATCGCTTTGTTCAAATATTGATGATTTTTTTGTCAAAAGGACGTCCTCAAGAAAAACCACCATGGAACCAATATTTAGGGAAGATTTACAAGTAGATATCAAACTGAAGAAATTCAAATTCATCATTTGCGAAAAAGACATTGTAACAGATTGATTGTTATCAACTTGTCTACTTTTTAAAAGTATTGATGGAATCAATGGTTTTGTAATGCAATGTGCAATTAGAAGTCTCAACAAAGAAAAGAACACAAAGCACAACTTTTGCATAAGGCTTTGATAAAAAAGCATCGATAATTTAGTTATTTGTTTAAATTGTCTTTAACATATGGCATATATAATTTGTGCATGTGTAAAAATTTGATTCATCAGTAGTTTTTGTAATAACTTTGTAATTTTTATTTAATAAAAGTGAGTTTATCCAGCAAAAAAAAAGAAAAAAACCTTATGATTGAATTAATTTAACATTAATTGAATTTTTTAATACTTTTAGTTCTTTTAAATATTATGGACCTGCTTGGCAATAAAAGGATAGAATTCAAACCTAAAAGTACAGCTCCTACCTACAACTCTCGCTCCTCGAAAATAATTCACGCAATCTTGAAAATGAAAGCTATTATACCACAAACACTCCTGACAAGCTTTTCGCGATAAGTCTTTCGCACACTGCACCATTCCATATACCATATCACCCTTGTACCGCTTCTCCCCCACAGAGTACAATGTAGAATTATCTCCAGTGATGGCTAATTCCGTCAGATCGTCAACGAGAATATTCCAAACTTTTATATATTCAGATCTATCTTCTACCACCTTCTTCGCGTTGGACATACAAAAGTTATTGTCATAATCGATCTGCCCAACAGAATATTTGGAATCCATCGAGAGAAGACATTGGTCATACCATATTATCCTCCCCTTGTACCATGGACATCTCCTACGAAGCTGTAATATACATTTTAAATATCTACGCCACAATCAATAACGAGATTGCACGAGACTAATAACATAAAACACGTAGTCTTTTTTATCTTATGCTAAAACGTAATCAAAAGCGTATGTGCGCAGCTTTATACAAATTAAAAACAAATAACCAATCAATAATATTTGATGTGACATTACCGCAGCGAGGGCGGTGACAAAGCAGTCGCGGCACTTGGTCCCGTAGGAGTCGCCGCGGCACTGGAGGACAGCGGTAAAAGTAGAATCGCCAAAAAGGTCGTAACCTCTGATACTGTTTATATAGAACATTTTCATGATATGTTTTATAAGTTTCTCGTACTCACTTCCCGTCTTGTATTTTCCTTGACTAACCAAACATGTGTGGTTGAGATAGTCATTGGTCGTGTTTAAGGACAATTCACTGTTTATAAGGAGTAGTTGTATGGCCAAGACATAGATCAAAATGAGGCGTTTTGATACAGACGATGAAGAGTACATTGTTTTGAATTATTTTGTCAAAGGTTTTTTTTTATAGATGGTTCGTTCAAATTGATGTTTGTGGACGAGTCTCAGAGGAATTTGGATACTGAATTGATATATGATGTTTATATATATGGTTTATTTTTTTGGTTATCCAATACGAAATTTGTTTGAAAAGGTCAGTTTGTAGAAAAAGATGTTTACACTTCGTAAGGACAGGAGAGAAGAGTTGAAGGTTGAGACTTATTTGTGGACAAGAGGGCCGACAAAAATGTAAAAGCTGAGAGGTATGACTTTAGACTTAGTTCACACGATTCGTAAGGTGCAAACAGCACACCAGAAATGAAGGAATTCATTGTTAATTTCTTTTTCTTTTTCTTTTTTATTCCTTTAAATAAAAATATATACTATTAAAACTAAGTGACGATATGCGCAAAAATGGGCTTAAAAAATTATAATTTTCAATTAATAATTATTAAAAAATTAAAACAAACAGTTTGGGCTTTTCGATTTATGGTTGGTTGTCCGTATGAACCGGAAGAATGTGTCAAGGGAAAGTTAAACAGAAGCTTAGAACATCTTTGACTCATTAAAGGATCAAACTGTCAAACCAAATACTTTTTAACCGATGCATAGATTTTATCTCCCTATAAAATCAAACAAAGAACCACTTACTTTTGCATCTACCAAGATCGTTTCATCTCTCCATCATCAGCCAAGTACTATTTTCAAAGTCTTATGACTTTCACTTTAATCTTCCACATAAACTTTTTTGGTTTCAAGTTTGAGATAAAATTCATGGTACTCATTTTCTTTTTCTGTTCTAGGTTGTAGTACGGTAGCTAGAAATCTAGTATGATATATATATACTAACAATTATTAAGGTTTAGACCGGCTCAATTTAATCTGAGAATCAATCTTCGAAATCCCTTATTTTTCGATTCCTAAATCAAATTTTGGAAAATATTAACTGCAAGAAAACAAATACAGGAAATAATTTCGAAAATTATAATATTGACTATAAACTTGAATTGATTTGAGTTTTATATATTGACTAAATAAAAGTCTGTCACTATTAATGTTGACTTCGAAATTAAAAATCTTGGTTTTTGAGTTAATGCATTGCATTTAATTTAATATGGACATCCTTTTGAATAACTCAATCAGTCATATAATCACGAAATCGAGACCATCCACTTTAAACCAATTACGGTTCGAAATGTATTAAATCAAGCTGTTATAAATTGATCAGTTTATGCTTGGGATGAAATGAATGAGACCAAAGGTTGATGTTTATACGGAAGTACTGATGTTTTATCAATCATACATTGGAAACTATTAGTATATAAAATATATTTAACTACATTTAAGGAAAAACTAATAAACCACAAATTTATTATAATTTGCATACGAATGTCATATTGACTCTGACTTGCCTAAAATATTTCTGTGAACACAAATTTGTGTATATTGTTGTCTATAATTAACGCTTTATATATGATTATTGTGAAAATAAATGCATTTCATTATTAGTAAACTATTTATACAATCGATTGTGATCATGTTAATACATACATAGGTTTGACTCCTTGACCTTACGAGGCCGAAACAATTTTCTGACTAAGTTGAGAAAAATTATATAATATAAATTAAAAAACTTAATGTTATTTCGAGTTGATATGGATGTTAAAAAGTATCGATATAACTTAACATAGCATATAAATTAGATTATCCACATGGTTTACATTTCATACAATAGTGTCATATGACATGGATGTTAAAAAGTATCAATATTCTAAATATTCTAAATTTACTTAATACGTTCGTGCAACGAGACTATATGTTTTTGGCAAGATTCTTATAATAAATGCTTAGAATAAAAATGCATATAATGAAACATATACTAAAATATTTTGACAATGACATGACATGTAATTATTCTAGGCCAAAAAGGGCTATTTAAAAAAAGATGTGAGGTAGATTGTAGTGATGACACATAAGTAATGACAAACTTGTGAATCACACATGAGATAAAAGTTCTCCTCAAATAAGAGTTATTTTTGGGTTCACCCCCTAGGGTTAAGTAGGATTTCATTATTTCAATTTTGATATCTTTTAAAAAAAGAAACAAAATATTATCAAATTATATTATGTTTTTAAAATTAAAAAAATTAAAAAAAATAGCAGCTACAGAAAAAACAATTTTAAAAATCTTTTTAACATCGTCAGCAAAACACTAAACCCTAAATCCTAATCCCTAAATCCTAAATCCTAAACCCTAAACCCTTGGGTAAACCCTAAAATCCCTAAACCCTAAATCCTAAACCCTAAACCCTTGGGTAAACTCTAAACCCTTGGGTAAACTCTAAACCCTTGGGTAAACCCTAAAACCTTGGATAAATCTTAAACTCTAAATAAAAATACTAAACCCTAAAACTCTAAACCCTAAATCCTAAACCCTAAATCCTAAACCCTAAACCCTTGAGTGTTTTAGTGTTTAGTGATTTTTATTTAGAGTTTAAGATTTATCCTAGGGTTTAAAATTTATCCTAGAGTTTAGGGTTTACCCAAGGGTTTAGGGTTTAGGATTTAGGGTTTAGGGATTTGGATTTAGGGTTTAATGTTTTGCTGACAACGTTAAAAATATTTTGTTTTATAATTACTACTATTTTTTATTTATTTCTTTTTATCTTTTAATTTTAAAAAGATAATATAATTTGACAATATTTTGTTTCCTTTTTTAAAAGATATCGAATATGAAATAACACAATCCTATTGGTTGGTGAATCTAGAGGTTCACCCTAGGGGGGGAACCCAAAACTAAGTCCTCAAATAATAAGAAGGGGATAACAATTTTTATTGACATTCCATGGACTTGCTTTATATATTACAAGTGTACTACTCTTATATTTATGGTAATATTACCATTAAATCATTTATTGAAAGCCATAAAAGTTATTTTAGTGAAGCTAATATTTTGTAAAGTGGTTATTCCAGTTAATATATAATCTCGAATCCACTATCTTTCCACCCAACATTTTCTTATGCACTAGATTTTGTACTCGCGCGTAGCGCGAATCTGTATTAATAATTTAGCTTATATTTTATAATAATTTTTAGTTCTTAAATAGAAATTTATATAAATATTTTTTGTAAAAATGTATTTTCTTCTTAGCTATTTATTTTTTGAATTGACAAATGTATAAATTATATTTATAAATGTATTTGTTTTGTTTATAATTTATAATTTTTATCTTTTTAATATTATGTAAATTTTTTCGATGCATAGAAACTGGTAATACACTATCGTAAGTATTTTATCATACATTTTCCCTATCATTTAGCTTGCTTAATATACTGCAAGTGTTTTTATTTTTATTATACATTTTATTATTTGTATCATACATTGTAATCATACATTAATTACCTATCATGATGCTTGATTAATCTAGATAAAATTTATAATTTAAAATTGTCAGTACACTGTTGAATTCATATTGTGTATGATAATATGTATGATAATAGTTACATATAATCATTATACATTTTACCTATCTTTTTATTTGATAAATTGATTAGCATCTCTATATATTATATTATCATACTTATAAATACATATTGACCATTCTTCCTATTTTTTTAAAATTGTCATTCATACTCTAATCTCTTGTTGGTATTCTATATAAATTGTGTATAAAATTTATCTAATTTATTGATGTGCGTCTTTAGACATTTTATTTTAAAATTATTTATAATAAACATTATTCTCTAAATATATTTATGCAACTAAACTCGTATGAGGTTATTTTAGTTTTATGTATTATATGAAGTCCATAGTTTTTATCCGTGAATCGGGTTATAGATTTATAAGAAGTTATCATTTGGTTTGCTTTACTTTAAGAGAAATTTCCTAGGATAGTCATTTATCAGTTTTTGTCACAAAAATAGCCCTCAATGAAGAAAATGACCAAAATAAGTTTTATTTAACGGTAAAAATGTATTTTTACCCTAGGGTTAACTAATCTAGACTTAGGGTTAAGAGTTAAGGGGTGGGGTTTTGGGGATAGGGTTTCAAATTTTAAAAAGTAAAAAAAAAAACATTAAAATTTTCAAAATAAAAAAGGCTATTTTGGTCATTTTCTTTCTTGAGGGCTATTTTGTGACACAAACTTAAAAAGGGCTATTTGAAAGAATTTTCATTATTTTAATGACCTTAATATTTAAAAAGATCTTGTAAAATAAGTTTTCCTATGTTTCTTTACAATATTTGATATTAATTTGTTTTCAAAATATTGTGTTGGAAATCTTGATATTTTTGAATTCTTTGTGTAGATATTAAATATTATGTGCTATGTAGCTTCAAATTTTAAAATATAAGTGTTTAAATTTTCATAGCTTTGATTTTAAAGTTTTTATTCTCTTAAAAAATATTATTTATAAGTTAAATTTCAAAATTAGTACATATATTAAGTTTAGTATTTTAATGAGTTTTTAGATTACTTTAATTTTTATGGAATTCTATTATTTTGATGTAACTATTTTTTGGAAATTTTGACATTTTAGAAAATTGTAAAATTTTGTAATGATTTGTCATTATTTTACTGGTGGTTTTAAATTTTTTGTGGACAATCTCGATGGCTTATTTAACTAACTTATTAGACATATTAAATAAAACTTATATAAGATAATTTTAGTTTATGTATTATTATATAGAGCCTATATTTTTATCTGTGAATCTGATTATCGATTTACAAAAACTCATCATGTATTTTTTTTTAATTGTTAACAACTACATTTACAATTTTAAATATTTATGAGTAGATAAATTTATTAATTTCTTTTGACTGAAAGAAACAATTTCAAATTCATAACAATATGTATCTCACATAAAGTTGAATATTATTACTTGCAGTTATCATTTTAAATTAAACTTTTGTTAATATAACGAAATCCAAAGAATGAATTGCGAGGTAGAAAGAACAAAAATTGAAACCATTCACTGTTTTAATTTTTTTTTTCAACAAAAACTTGTATAGTATATAACAAATTTAGACGATTATTTATACTTTATACAACTACTTAAGAAATATAAAAAATTATATATTTAAATCTCAGGTTGATCTTATTTTATATCAATATGGATATAAATTACATATATATATTCTATTTCGATAGATAGGATATTTCTATGTTTTAACATATTTTAGAAGATTCTTTTCAAAGAATTGACATGTATATAAAGTTAATTAATTTTAATAAATTTTAGCTATGATTTATTTTATTTTTTTTGTCATCGACTTTTACAGACTCATACTGACTCTGTAAATCACATCGGGAGATCTGCATCCATGTGAACAACGAAAGACGGTTGTGTCCTTGCACTGCGTGCGAGGCTATCCGCCTTGGTATTTTGCGTTCTTGGTACATAGATAATCTCTGATCGGAGGAAACTTGCTTTCAGGGTTTTCATATCTTCCAAATAACTTGCAAAAGCTGGCCATTCATCTGGTTCCGAAACCATCTTCACCAATTGAGAACAATCCGTTGCAAACGTGACCTGAAACTGCCGTAAGTTCTTCATACATTCCATTGCCCATATTAGTGCTTCATCTCTGCGTGAAGAGTATGCAAATATGATGAATGTGGAGCGTATTGATGGTTGGCGATTTGTTGTGAGAGGAGGACATCGAGATTGTGTTGTTGACTTGGAACTTCGGAGGTGTCAATGTGGTGTGTTTGATATTGAGAAGATACCTTGTTCACATGCCATTGCAGCTGCAAAGGATGCAAATATTCATGTCACTACGCTTGTATGCCCATCCTATTCAAAGAATTATCTTTATGCAGCATACGCGGCAAATATATATCCCAAAAGTGACGTTTTGGAAGCTCCCAACACTGATGACACATCACCTGCCAATGAAGAAGAAGCTCCCAACACTGATGACACAACACCTGCTAATGAAGAAGGAGCTGATAAGGCACGTAAATGTCTTCCTCCAGAGGTCAAGCGTGGAAGGGGTAGGCAAAAAAGTCAAGGTGGCAGTCTTGGCTAGAAATTTCCAGGATGAGGGGAAACCAACCGCGAAAA
>NC_027752.1:31861643-31863749 GCF_000695525.1 Brassica oleracea var. oleracea
CAGAACGCAGACTTCTTTTATAGTCTTCTTTTACTTACCGCAGACTTCTTTTGTAGTCTTTTTAAAAAGAAGACTAATACGTAAGTCTCTGAGTTGTCTCGAATTTGTATTTTTGGTCGAATATGAGCTAAAAAAGACTAATATACTGATAAAAAGATGATGTCTAGATAGTAGTCGAGTAGCAGACTTCTGTAAAAGTCTTCTGTAAAAGAAGACTAATACTTAAGTCTGCTGCAAGCAAATTACATAAGTTTGTTACAACCAAAAGCGTGCTACATCAGCCTGTTACTCACAGCACAATACAATAGTCTGGTACAAAAGCCTACTACATCAACCTACATATATCCGATGAAGAAAGTCACCAAAAAACTTCATACTTTCCCTCAATTATACCCAAAGAAGTGGACTAACCTTAGTCATAGAGACCGAGATACTTGTAATCACGTTTCTCTGTGCCGCTTATCCTGGTCTCATCAAATATCTCACTCGCCATCTAAGACCTGATTGTCTTGATCTTCTTATCACACAGCTCCTGAGGTGGGAATGGCATGCCAAGTGCATGACATTCTATATACGTCAAGCAATACACTCCACAGTCACCACTTTGTTTGTTTTGTGGCACCCCAGATTCACGCTCATGTGTGAAATCAACTGTGTACAACTCCCTCTCCGCACCGGTAGATAACATACGCAGCATGTACGGCAGCATGTGTGCAATAGGCTTCACAGCCTTAGCAATTTCTGCATCCGTAGCGTAAGCAAGATCACTATCCCAAATCACTATGCGTCTCCTCGGGATTGATATCCGCAAGCTACCCAATGATCGTTCTTGACCAATAATGGCACATATATATCATCAATCTCCAGTGCCCATGTCTTATTTGATCTGCTATACGCTGGTTCCTCACCTGTGTAGTAGTCTAAGGCGCCAGGAGGGAGTAGTTTACCTGAGCCGTCAGGATTGGCAGGAGAGGCCAGAAACTCTGAGTACTTTGCTGTCCACATTTGAGTAAATACAGCATCCAAAATGCAAAATCTGTCGGACCTAAACCATTCAGGGTGCTTTGTGTATCGGAGCCTTAAGAGATTAATGCCAGCATCCATGTGCTGCATTTACAACATTAGAGACTTCTACATCAGAGACATCTACATGCGAGAGAAGTCTACATGAGAGAGAAGTCTACATACCGTGTCAATCAACCATTTTGTAGGAGTTAGTAGTATGTAGAACCAATGACTTGAAGAACCTTTGACCTTCTGTCGCCATTTGCTGTCAATAATCAAATTAAATAAATAAAAAACTACAAAGTCTTTATATAAAGAGAAATTAATTTAGGAAATAGATGACTTACGGGTCAAGTTTCACCCAATCAAGAAGAGCAGAGAGCTTTTGGCGATCAAAATTAGCAAATGGGTTATATCCCTGGCCTTGCTTCGGCTGGTTAGGTATAATAACCTTTGCCGTGCTGTTTCCATCAAAAGGAGACTGCTGAGTTGCAGCAAGCCTACGTTGCCGCTCAGCTGAGTTGCAGCAAGCCTACGTTACCGCTCACTCTTAGCACGGGCCACAATGCGAGCAGCTCTCACTTTACCAACTTGTTTCAGTTTTTTCATAGAGCCATAATCAAAGCATGATTGTTCTTTATCTACTACAACAACACTTATGCCTCCATTCTCATTTTCACTCTCACTCTGCATTTGTTTTCAGTAGAAAGAACACATTAATAACAGCCACAAATATTATACAAACCAAAAGAGAACATTCAAATGCACACGTTTTTCCACAGTTCCAAATCCAAATGCAAACAAGTTATTTCTTTTTCACTGATTTTTTTTCCTCTTTTCGGATTGAGTGGTTTGGGAGATGTTTTGGTACTAACCACAGTGGCTTGGGTGTCTCTAGCTTTGGCTCTTGTTGTCATTCCTTTGGGAGCTGTTTCCGCAGCTTTGCTTTCCTCGGCTCTGCTTTCCTCGGCTCTGCTTTCCTCACCTTTGCTTTCCTCACCTTTGCTTTCATCGCTTTCATCACCTTTGCTTTCTTCAGCGCTGTCCTTCTTAGCTTTGTCTCCATCAGATTTGTTTGCCTCAGGTACATCAGTAGATGAA
>NC_027752.1:31863838-31864786 GCF_000695525.1 Brassica oleracea var. oleracea
TCCTTTCATGGTCTCCACATCCAGGCCAGGGGACTCACGAGCCTTCTTGCTTGATTCTGCATCAGACTGTGTGCGAGAAGGGGGCACTGCCTTCAAGCTTTGCATCATCTGACCAGCTTCTGTCTTCATCGGATGGATCTCCACCTTCACATTTGTCCACAGTTTTGTTCCGACAAGAGGCCAGTGACTTTGTTCCCATGCCCAGCCTGAAGAAAACACTGCCTTCACTATGTTATCAGCCTTCTCATCTTCCAGCTCACCATCCCAGCGAGGGAACATTTCAGAGTAATCCTTCATAGTAAAGTTCTTAGTCCTAGTCTACAGAAGATGAAACTATTAAGTTAGTATAAAACCACTTTATATCAAATTAATGCATATATAAACATAAGAAGCATACATGTTTCAGCATATTCTCCTGGAGCCTTCCCTTGCCTTTGCCACCTAAGAAGGAAAGTAGAGGTGGGGTCGGAGAACCTTCTATAGGGTGACCAAACCCAGCTCCGAATTCAGGGAGACAACAGTAGACCCAGACTTGAAGAACCGGAACAAAGCCTTCAATAGCATACGTCTTTGTCAAGTCTACACCCTTCACCGACTCCATCAAGAATTTAAAGGCTACCCTTCCCCACGGATAATCTTCAAAAGCATCTAGATCCATCACTAACCTAGTCAGGCTAGCCCGTGTGGGTGACGAGGTTCTTGCTGCTTCGATGAAGCCAGCGTAGATGGCTAGATACCCTAAACGCAGCCGATCATCTCGAGACCATGTTCTGCACATCTGACACGCTGTAGTTAATTCATCAATACTTGGCCCCCGGTCAAAATTCACTCCCATCTGCGCCCAAGATGCTTTCATGTCAGTCGTTACCTCAACCAACGGATTCTCGAGATTCTTCACATACTCGCAGTTCAGGCCAGTTATCTCTTCAAATTCATGCAGAGAAAACC
>NC_027752.1:31864902-31865940 GCF_000695525.1 Brassica oleracea var. oleracea
CATTCATCTGCCTCGAGTGCTTCTTTAAGAGCAGGGAAGAGCTTGCTGTCATCGCTGTAGTAGGCAATGCTTTTATTCGGAAAAGGTTCATGGCCTACACTATACAGCCTCTGTGGGAAATCAAGTTTATTCATTTTGAAACCTGCAACGAAAAAGCACAAACAAAAAATTACACAAGAGAAGTCTACAAACGAATAAAAGAAGTCTACACGAGAAGTCTACAATGCAAAATGAAGTCTACCCGAGAAGTGTATGAATCAAAATGAAGTCTACACGAGAATTCTACCATTCAAACTAAATTAATAACCCAAACTCTATCATAAATCGAGAATACGAAACCATCTAACCAAACTAAATTTGTCATCCTTCAACGGAAGCCAAAAACAGTATACAACAATTCAAAAAAGACGTCTACATATCAACAATGATGTCTACCTTAAAGTAGACTGACTGGAAGCAGAAAATGGATTAGAGAAGAAACTAATAGGTTAGTTAACAAACTAAGAGAGAGGTTACAGGAATATAAGTCAACTAGTTAGGTTATTAGTTAAACGAGAGAAGACATAGAGAGATGAAGTACCGTTCGTTCCCTGGAAAGATGAAACACAGTTTGTTCACTCGCTAGAGTAGAAGCCGTGAGACTGACAGGAAGCAGAGATTTGGAAGATAAGCACCGTTCGCTAGAAGTCGCCGGCTCAGATCTGAAAAAGAAAAAGATAAAGGTGGTTACTTTTAGCAACGGAGCAGACGAAGCCGAAGATAAGCCGAAGACATTTAACTTACCAGAGCGACGGAGTGGACAACGACTAGTTTAAGCGGCGGAAACGGTGTGGCTAGAGTTCGCCGGAAATCTCCCCGAAAATCGCATGAGAGAGAGAACGGCGGGGATTAGGGTTTTTTTACCCCAAAAAGCTTAACAAATCGTATTTATATTCTCGGTAACTTTTCTGGTTAGGTTAAAAGAGGTTTGGTTTAAATTCGATTTGGTTAATATTATATTGGTTAAATCCGGTTAGGTTAAATTTGATGTGTGGACTT
>NC_027752.1:31866000-31870473 GCF_000695525.1 Brassica oleracea var. oleracea
AAAAAAAAATAACTTACTAAATTTTTTTATTTATTTTTAATATTTATAATATATGATTTAACATTCATATTCATAAATATGTAAATTTAATTTAAAATATATTTTATGTAAACACCAATAAAATAGACTGAAAAAGACGTCTCCAGCTAAATAGACTTTTTTGTAGGTCTACGAAACCCTAAACCACAAATCTCAAACCCTAAATGTTTTGCTTGATAATCAAAAAGTCTCAATTATACAAAATATAAACTACTAAACATTAATATGCAGATTTAAGTTAATAAAACAAAAAAAAACAAAATCTAAAATCTAACCCTATGAAATCAACCACTAAAAGACATAACATGTTAGAACCTTTTGTTTTTAAACTATGAACATTGTCTACCACATGATAATCAAATTAGTATATATTCTTGTAAATTGTTCAATTATATGAAATTTTAATCTATTTAGTTCATATTATCAATTATATTGATGATTAGTTAAAAATATCACTAGAATTATTTTTATACATTTTCAAAATTAAATTTTTAGATCAAATTAGAGTGTAGACTACAAACTAAGTCTGTAAGGTAGACTTTTTAGAAAGTCAAAACATTTGTAGACTTCGTTTTTTACGTGTAGACTTCCAAAGGATAGAAACATAAAATACATTTCTGTTTTTTTGTTTGTTCATAAGGGTTAAATAGTACTTTCAGTACCCCTTTAGGTTGGTTTTGCATTTGACTGAAAGTGATGTACACTTTTAGGTTTGACTTGAATATTTAGGTTGGTTTTAGTAAATGTACCGGTTTCAATGGCTTATAGCCTCAACTTTTATATAGTATAGTTAACTATACATTTTTAATATTTTTATTTTTTATATTTTATATTTACTCATTCTAATATTATAATAGATGTTTAATGTAATAGTTTTATATTGTATATTTACTTATTATTTATTTAACTATACATTTTTCAAATATTTATTTAATTTATTTTTCCACTTTTTATATTTTATATTTACTTTCTGTTTACCTTTTTGTATATTTATTTATTTTAAATTTCTTGCTTTTATATCAATGATAATATTAGGATATATATTTAATGTAATATTTTAATTTTTTGTATACTATATTTACTTATTATTTATTTTTTCTTATATTTTATATTTACTTATTCTAATATTAAAATAGATGTTTAATGTAATATTTTTATATTGTGTATTTAATTATTATTTATTTAACTATACATTTTTTAGATATATGTTTATTTTAGTTTTCCACTTTTTATATTGTATATTTACCTACTTTTTATCTTTTTTGTATATTTATTTATTCTAAATTACTTGCTTTTATATCAACGATAATATTACGATATATATTTAATGTAATATTTTTATTTTTATAAACTATATTTACTTATTATTTATTTTTTTCTTATATTTTAAATTTATTTATTCTAATATTTCGATAAATATATAATATATATTTTTATTTCTTATATTGTGTATTTAGTTATTATTTATTTTACTATATATTTTTCAGATAGATGTTTAATTTAGTTTTTTATATCTTAATTGTATATTTACATATTCTAATTTTCTTGTTTTATATCAAATAATAATATTATGATAGATGTTTAATGTAATATTTCTATTTTTTATATTGTATATTTACTTATTTTTTACTTTTTATTATATTGTATATTTACTTATTATTGTTTAATGTAATATTTATATTTCTTACATTGCATATTTACTTATTATTTATTTTTTCTTATATTGTATATTTATTTATTATTTATTTTTGTTTTTTGTAACAATGCTACGTGGCATCTCTTGGAAACTGTATTTTTAGCTGATGTGCACGCTCTATGAGGCCTCAACTTTTATATCTGAAATTGTTTACAATTTCTATCAGTTCAATATAAGTAAATATTTAAACATTCTCAATGATTATTTGTAAATAATTTCAGTAGCATATATATCATAATATTTGAAAATAATGAGTTAAATTTATTTACATATATTTGTCTGAAAGTCTTACATTTTAAAATTAATTCTTATTTTTTACTTTATTTCTCTTAAATGCATTGAGAAGGAAGGACGCTTTCAGAGGCGAAAGGCCGATCAGGTCATGTAGGAACAAGTTTCAAGTCTACTGGTTTGTACGAGATGAAATTCTCATATACAGTTCTTGGAGGGGGAGGAACCTTGATTTACCTATCTCAATAAAGTTTATGATTGGTTGAGAAAATATGACTTTCCATTTTTTTGTTTTCAAAGTAACTCTCATCAACTATAACTATTTTTTTAAAAAAATATTATGAATATAAAGTTAATCTTTTTTGTTTTACTTTTGTTAACTTACCTTATTTAATATCAATTTCGATTTTATTTTGAAATTAATATTTTTTTCTGGAAATATTAAAATTTTCGAAAATAATAAATTATTATGGTGATTTTACATATTTTTTTAATGCTTTTAAATAATATATAGATACTCCCAATGATTTATAGTCTCAACTTATATATAGTATATGTTATTTATGAATATCTTCAATAGCATATAGCATAAACGTGAAAGGAAAATATTTTAAATTTATTTGGTTATAAATGTTAAAAAAACAATTCATTTTTAAATTAATTGTTATATTTCATAACTACTTATGTTAAATTCAAAATATTATAATATATATTATGTTAATATATCTATATTTTTAAAAAAGGAATTGTTAGTTTGCCTTATTTGATATGAATTTCTACTTTATTATGAAATAAACAGTTTTTGAAAATATTAACATTTTTAAAAATAATAATTTAAAAAACTGATTTGTCATATTTTGATTGATCGTTTTAGATCCTATGTGGACGTTCTCAACGGCTTATAGACTCAACTTTTATATAGTATAGATTCATAAATATTTTAAAATCTATAATTCTATGCAGATAATATAATTTATATTTTCAAAGAAATATATTAGGAGATTTTAACAGAGTGCATTCGAGATGAAGACTAAATTAAGAACCTAACAAAAGTGTAAAATGAAGCTTGAGACTTATGTAAAATAACAATCTTTTTCTTTTGACATTCCATTGATTTACTTTATATATTCAAGTGTGCTATTCCTATGTTCAGATATCACCATTTAATGCTGATACATCGCCCTATGAGATGCAAGTTTGATTGGTACTTCTTGTACCATGTTGCAGATCTCTTGTAATTTTTTTTTCATTAATTCTCATAATTCCACCTTCTTTGGGGATCGTAACCCATACCTCCTAATACATAAAAATTAATGAACCTTTAATCAAACCATTGAATCAACGAGGCTTCCAAAATTAATATCTAATCTCGAATCCACTATTTCTTCTCACCCAACCTTCTCCTCTGCATTCATAAATATTTTAAAATCTATAACTCTATGTCGATAATGTTGTTTTATTGTCAAAGAAACAATTATGAGATTTACAGATAGTGAATTCGAGATCAAGACAAAAATTCAAAACTTAACAAATAACTAGCAAATATAAGGTTTAAAAACTTATACACTCAAATTTAAAGTTCGATTCCTAAATAATGCAATTTTTTGCAGATTATAGAATACAAAGCTTATAGGAGATTCCAGAGTATTGCAGGCAGAACCGTTCGTTGCAGTAGTCTACAATGGAGAGAGCATGTCCATCGAGAATGTCGTATACGCATAACTATCTGTCGATCCAAGTTTTTGGGGAGAGCTTCATCGAGGAATCATTATCCGTGAAGTTGTTCATCAATAACGCATATGTTGGAGGTAGTTGATCATCATATATAAAAGAATCTTCTTTATTTAAAGAGAAGTAAAATAATTATCTACCATAAAAAAGTCATATTATGTCTAATATATCAATTACAGCAATTTGATTATTTAAATCAATCTATTAAATATATAAAATTAAAAAAATCTTAATAATTATAAGGATATTAATAATTAATCAATTTGAACTGTAAATTTAAATTTTACTTTTAGTTATAACAAAATTTGTTGAAAAAAAATCTAACAAATCTTACTAAATTTTTTAATTATTAAAAGTTAATGCATTGATTAATTTTGTTATTAGTAATATAATATTATTATAAATGAACTTTATATAAAATTTTATTAGAAAACAATAGAAAATTTCTAAGTCATTTTTATAAATTTTATAATTATAGTATATATTATAAAAATATAAATAATATATGAATTAAACTACCATTATATAATCTCACTATTTAACTACCAACTCGACCCTGACCCGCGCGCCAGCGCGGATATGAATTTTCAGTTTTTAATTATTTATTTTATTAAATGATGTATTTGTAAAATTCATTCATATTATATTCATTAAGTAAATATTTTTTCTTTTTGCATATTAAACTATCTATTTTTTACGAATGTGTGATGTCATATTAAAAAATATAAAAAAATGAGTATACATAGTTAATTAGATAATTGTAAAAACATAAATTT
>NC_027752.1:31870580-31880770 GCF_000695525.1 Brassica oleracea var. oleracea
ATATTTTAATTAGAATATTTTTAATATCTTTACCTTTTTATTTGAAATGCCACTCAATATTTTTTTAAAAAGTATGACAAAATATTTAGAAAATATTTTTAGAATTTGTTTGTAAAATATGAAAATTAAATTTTAAATTAAAATTATCCTAAAATATGATAAGTTTTGATGTAAACGAAAACTCAAATTATGTCAAAAATAATTATATTCAATGATAATAACAATTTAAATTGATTATTTTAAAAAAAATACATTTACAAAAATATTGTTTGAAAGAAAATTCATTTCTCTTTCAAATATAAAATGAAAATATTATAATTAAATAATAAAAAATATAAATAAAAACCATAAATTTAGCAAATGACAACTGAGTTATATTATGCTAAAATTTTATTTCTAACAATTTACCAAATGACAAATGAGTTATGAGCAAATAATACCATATAATTTTTAAAAACATCGCCATTCTTAAATATTTTTTGAATAAATAAATATTTTTTAATTTAATCAATTGAAAATAATATCCGTACAATTGTGTGAGTCAAATTCTAGTTTTATTGATGCATGTTATATATTAGTGTTGTATGTTTTATATAACATTTTAATGATGCACGTTTTTTTAAAATCTCCATTATTAAAATTATGCACGTAACGATAACTCATGAGTTATTTTTGTTGATTAAATGACATTATATCCAAATTTATTTATGGATATTTCATTAAGGTAACTGAAAAAGACAAACAATAAAATAGGAAGTTTAAATTCATTTAAACATATTTCATTAATGTAACTGAAAAGACAAGTAATAAATTAGACAGTTTTATTCGTTTTAAGATATTTCATAAATGCAGCTGAAAAAGACAAAGAAAAAAATAGGGAGTTTAATTAATGAAGTAAGAACATTTTCAAATGGGTACTTTTCTTTTAATAATTTAGATATATTCTAAACATATAAAAATGAGAGCTTTTTTGAAACTTGTACAAATGAGATCATTTTAATAAATAGATACGTGTACAATGCATATCCTTTGATAGTGCATAAATGTAACAAATTTTCTAACTTGGTGTGGTAGTATAGTACTTATTGTAAACTGAAATATATCAACAAAATTATATTTTATTTACTGAAGATATATGATTTGTAATCAATAAATAATTCAGAAATCAACAAATATAAACTAAGAAAGTAATCATTTAACTACCAATATATTTACCTTTGTCACATGCTAATCAGCTTAATTAGAATATTAGGATTGTTCAAATGTTCCTTTTAAGAAAATACATGTACCTCCACCAAAAATGTTGATTCTAGTTCCACTAATTTAAGCGTATCTCTTGAGTCAATATCCAAATTACTAAAAAAAATTGTTGTTCCGACCTTTCCAAATATACCATAATATCCATGCAAATTGCTGATCATCCATTTTTGGACTAACACTCCAAAAAATATGGTTCATATTTGCGAAAAGAAACTGAGAGGGAAAATATGAGAATTCGATGGTATCTTTGAAAACGCTCACACCTGACGTGCTGGAAGACATTCAAAGAACACATGATTTATTGATTTCTTTGCACAACATATATCCAATTGTCTTCCTCTTGCTTTTAGATTTTTCAGTACAACTATACACCCTGAGAGGAGTTACCATAAGAAATGCTTTACCTTCGGAGGACACCTGATAGGCCATGGATTTTACCCACTTTTACCCATGGTTTATAAGTGTTTTAATAACTAATTACTATATTCTAGAGTCTTTTTAATATATTTATAGGTTCATGAGTGTTTTGGAAGAAAGTGATAATTTTGGATCATTTTGGAGATAATTGGAGAGAACATCTGAGTTGACCGTCGAGCAAGACCAGCAGTCGACATTTAGAAGAAATAATCAATCGATGCACACCCTGTGACATCGATCGACAGCGAAGCGCGCAGAAGCCCGTTTTGGTCCAAGCCGACTTAGAGCCCAAGACTTCACCAATTTACAAGATTACCCCTGACGAGTTTTAACCTAATATTTATAATTTGCTAACATGTTAGAGGAAAAGTGTGCTTTCTTGTTTTCTTATTTTCACAGCAAATGTTTTCTAGGATTTTAGTAGAGTTGGAGAGAAGATCCAAAAAGATTTGTGATTGGAACTCCATTATTATCTATCTATCTATGCAATGTTCTTACCTTATCATTGCTGTTATGAATTGCTTAATATGTCTGAGTAGTTCTATCATTAGGTTTATGGTTTAAATAGGTTATGATAGATTAGCCCCAACTATAGATTGCTAGTGGTGATATTCATCATTAGGATTGTTAGTAATGCATGTTTCTAGTTTAGCTAGCTAAAACTTGACCTAGGAGTTGTAGACTCAAGTGATCACTTGTATCTCACCCTGAATCCGTCCTGAGCTAGGAATGCTAGAGTAAGGCGAAAGCTGATCTAGGAAGCCTAGTGAGCATTATTCAACTCAGTGAGCATTATTCAACTCGTGCGTAAAGCTTGACTAACGCTCTTCGATCAATATTCCTATAGAATAATCGATCGACAGTGCGAAAGGTGTATCGATCGATATTCCTATAGAAACATCGATCGACAATTCATCTGGTCAATAGACAAACCTAGAAAGCACACGCCGATCGGTTTGTTATTAATAACTTGAGCTCTATAATATCATGCATACAAATATTAAGCATCAATAAGATTATAATCCTGATTACATAAATAGAAACCCTAAATCTAGCTATTTCATCTAAGTACCAAAAACCCAATCAAATCAACCGAGCAACTACCTTGCTCACAACCTGCTTATTTACATTTAAACATAATCAACCTAGCTTAATCACTCTGATTAGATCTATTAGGTTCTCTAGCTCCTTGTGGATTCGATCCCTAAGTACTACGATAAAACCTCTTATTTGAGAGAGTAATTCACTCCTTAAGGTAATTTGAGTAAGATCAAATTTGGCGCCGTTGCCGGAGAGCTTTGATTGCCTATAGATTTAGTATGATTTAGTCTAGGTTACTTCTTTAAACCACTTTCTGACATAATTTTTTTTCTTTTCTTTTCAGGTGCATGCCCAACAGTATTAAAAGTAACAAGGAAACTCAACTGCTATTCTCATCAGATCCCGCAAGCTTGGAACGTTTGATCTGCAAAGGAAGACGCTCCTCATCGATCGACATCGATACTAGTTCGTCGATCGACACTCGCCAACCACCGTCGACCCAGACACCGATTCTGTCGACCGACACTCGCTCACTACCGTCGACCGAAGCCACTCTTCCGTCGACCGATATCTTCCATCCGACATCGATTGATACTTCAATCCGAACATCGATCGATACTGAGCCGCAAGACATGGTTGCTACTTTGGTTCTTGTGCGAGATGAGAATGGAGACATGCATAACCAGGAGGGTCATCTGCGTAATGCAGCAGGTCAGAGGATAGATGCTCACGGGATTGTAATCCCTGAGCCCGATACTGATGCTACAGGAATTGCTCAACCTGTAGATGAGGCTGCTCGACCCATCACGTTGGATGATTACAATCGTCCAGATCAGTTCTATGCCAACAAATCAGCTATTCGCCCTCCAGCTATCCAGAGAGACAATTTTGAGTTGAAGCCGTAGTACTACACACTCATGGGACAGACACTAGAGCTGGGTTGCGGATCAAACCCGCCCCGCTTGACCCGTCAACCCGCGGGTTGAATGATTTTTTTGGCCTAAAAAATTTGACCCGCTTGACCCGCAAGAAGAAAATATGAAACCCGCACCCGCCCCGCTTAAACCCGCGGGTAATCCGCTAGACCCGCGGATAATATTAATAATAGTAAAAATTATTAATTTAAATATTTTATTAAAAGTAATAAGAAAATTTAATATTTTAAATATCTTTTATTAAAAACAATAATGAAATATAATATTTTAAATATTTTTTTATTAAAAATAATAATAATCATCTATTTATAATTTAAATTAAATATTTTAAAAAAAAAATTGTTTAAAAATAATATTTGTAGAAAAAAAATCTTTTTTTTTTTACTTTTGCGGGTTGGCGGGTATCTGCGGTTGAATTTTGGTTGACCCGCACCCGCCCCGCATAAAAAGCACTCGATCCGCACCCGCATCCGCGAATCAAAATTTACAAATCACTCGACCCGTACCCGCCCCGCAGCGGGTCAAAAGGGGCCGGGCCCGCGGATAATGACTCAAATTCCCAGCACTAACAGTTACCCTAATGTGGGTTATCTCACAAGCATCCTATGGACCGTCTGTAGAGGATCTTATATCTGCTATCAAATTCAATGGAGTCCCTGAGGACTACCTATTTTGCAAGCTCTTCAAGTACTCGTTTGCTGGAGAGGCTTCGAATTGGCGTAAGCAGCTACTACTAGGATCTCTTACATCCTGGGCCGACATCAAGAACGCATTCATGCGTAACTTCTTTGAGAAGGCACGTGCTGAAGACTTGAGGAGCAAGATTGCTACATTTACTCAGGGGCCTATAGAGTCATTTAGAATCTCTTGGATCAGATTCAAGTCTTACAAGACAGATTATCCACACCATGGATTCAATGAAGAACAATTGCTCAATACCTTCTTCAGAGGAATCATAGTGCAGTATCAGATGGCTCTTGACGCTTCCAACGAAGGGAACTTCAACACTAGGAATCCAGAAGAGGCTGTGAGACTTATTGAGAACTTGGCATCCAGCAATAGCACTAAGAACAATGACTTTGAGAGAAGGCAATCTGCAACTATCCTTGGGAAGGAGCAGATGGACGAGGTGAAAGCAAAGCTGGACAGTGTTCACAAGCTTCTAAAGAAGCAGGTTTGCTTGGTAGAGGATGCAGATGCTGTAGATACAGAGAGGAGGATGTGAACTTTATCGGTAGAATAGAACTATATTTCAAAGGTCTGGAAACCAGGGTGGAAACTTCTATGGCAATGAACAAATGAGTAACTTCAACTAGAGTTCACAGTACCAGAAACCCTACAGCAACAACAGTAGAAGTTATGGAAACTCATCTTACCAAAAGCCACCACCACAGACTCAGGAGAGCAAGATCGAAACAATGCTTGATCGGGTGTTTGAAGGACAGCAGAACCTGACGGTGGACTTCAATGGGAAGGTTGATTCGGTCTACAACAACATGAACATAAAGTTTGAGACTTTGAACACTCATCTGAAGAAGTTGGAGATGCAGGTTGTTCAGACAGGAAAAGCTGTTAAGAAGCAAGAAGCTTTAGCAAGGGGGATATATAGGAGATGATGTGATGAAGCGCCACGTGAATGCCATCATTGATGATGATTTCTGGCAAGTTGTGAAGCATGAGAAGCTGCAAGAAGGGGATTTTGAATTAGAAAGCTCGATAAGTTTTGGCGGATCACATTGGTGTCGATCGACGTCAGACATAAGACATCGATCGACGGACTTCAACCAAAACCGATCGGCAAGCTTTCCAGAACATCGATCGACGACACATTCAGAGTCGGTTGCATCATGCAATGCCGTGAGGATCATGACCCACGAGGAGTTCGCAGCAAGACACCCTCATCCGCCCAGCCTTTTACGTAATAACATCGATCGACAGAATGAGCCAGTCGTTGATTGACAACAAGAGACCACCGCTGATCGACAACCTCCAGTACCCATTGATCGATGAGCATCTCTCACATTCCGAGTGCAGATACCAAAGATTGACAGCGCACGAATCAATGCACTCATACCACAACTGAAACCTTCAGCTAACCCACCAGAGACCACCAGTACACATTCAGAAGATGCGCCAAAGCCTATGGAAGTTGATAAGGTTCCTATGGGGAGAACCTTGAGGAAGAGAAAGGAAAAGGTTGCTTAGCATCTAAAAAGGGGAGCTAATGAGAAGGAGATGGAAAGTTTTCTTAAGAGAGTCCTTAGGATTTCACTGGAGAAACCCTTCGAGGAAGCCTACTTTACCCACAGATTGTGGATGTTCTTCAGAGAGACCAAGGAGACTGAAGAGGACATTAGGATAATGTTCCATCAGGTCAGAGAAAAGATGAAGAATGGGATCACACTGAAGAAGAAAAGTGATCCTTGGAAGTTTGCAATACCATGTCTGGTTAAAGGTATTGAGTTACCACATGCATTGTGTGACACAGGAGCATCAGTCAACATCCTACTTAGAGTTATGACAGACCAGCTAGGTCTGAAGGTGGAGTCTTCCAAGGAATCATTCACTTTTGTGGATTGTTCTCAGAGGAACTCAGGAGGAATTGTCAGAGACCTTGAGGTGCAGATTGGTAATGCCCTCGTTCCAGTGGATTTCCATGTCTTGGATATCAAGCTGAACTGGAACTCGTCTCTATTGCTTGGAAGAGCATTCTTATCAACAGTAGGAGCAGTGTGCAACATGCAAACCAACCAGTTGTGCCTGACACTCATAGACCCGCACACCTACTATGATCCAATCCCGGTTACAAAGCCACATACGTACTCCAGAAGAATCGATGATTCAAGACTTATAACAGCATGTCACTGTGATTTCAATGAATTGCATAGATTAAAGTATTTTAAAAAAAAACACTCTAGAATATCACCTAAAACCATGAGATTTGAGTTTTATTTTTTAATTAAAGAAACTCCATTTAAACACCCCAAAATCAGTTAAAAAATTTAAAACTTCACAACTTAAATATTTTCTGTGCAATAGTGGACTTTAAAATATTTTATGAAATATTAAGTTCAATAACAATGGATTTTAAATGTATTTATAAAATTTATGTTTTAATAATAGTGAATTTTTTATTTTAATACAAATCACCTAAAACTCTCAGTTGAATACACTTTTACAAGTATTCAAAATTTTACATAATTTAGGTACCGAGATTAAGACCTATTGTGGTTCAAAATTTGTTAGAACAACAATGCTTGTGCTTCTCGTATCATTTAAAAATATATATTGAATTAACATATTAATTAATCGTTATAATATATTTATTTGTAAAAATTTATATCCTATAAGAGAATCACGTAATAGTACTTATGTTCTATGCTGGTAGTTATCCGAAAAATGTATTCGATTGTGGTGATATAAAGCTCATGAATCTCAAAATGATTTTGGGTACTAAAGAGGTAGAGAAACTAAGAACATGTTCTTAGCTTTTTTAGTTAAAAGTTAAGAAACGGATTCTTATATTCTGATAAGAACCCTGAAAACTCCACCCTAAGTACTCCCATTAAACATGATCTAAGGAACTATATTCAGGACCGGGTCTAGCGTCATATTTACGTCATATTACGTAAACTAGTATTAATTAGTTTAATTATGTAAACTAGTATTAATTAGTTTGATTTGGTTCACTTTCTGTCATGTGCTTATTACCAGCAATCTTAGCATCAGTTGGAAGAATCTCGGCGAATGAAAGGAGCTTTCTAAAGTATACGAAGTTGTCGGGACGGGATCATCGGCCTCATGCTGAAGAGAAGAGGATGAAGTTCGGTGCTGAAACCGCTCGCCGTTGGAACCACTTCGTCGCTGATTCTTTTCGTCGTCGGCATGAAGAAGAGACTTTGATGAGGTGTCCAGAATTGCAGTGCATGAGTGACATATTTAGATCTTTTATTATGGAAATGAGTTGGATACATACTGTATTGGATGCCTTCGTGTACTTTTATGTTTTTGGACTCTGATAATATAATAAGTTGATAAAAAAATATTTTATATTCTAGCCAGGTTCGTCGTTACACGTTTACATGCGTAAATGTGATATCCTCGCCTGAGTCCTACCAACATTATAATAATAAATAAATACAAAAATATCGTGATAATAAACTCCAAGAAAATAGTGGTCACATATACTTTTGGAAAAATTGGACGGCTAAGGTATGGTACCAACAGGCAACAATAAAAGAACAGACAAAAAAATCTGCGGACAAAATGAGAGAAGAACAAAAAAGCTTTGGATTTGAATTAACATGATCCACGCAAATGGACTTACGCATCAACACTGAATCTTGTGGACGACAACACAACATCTCTTTTTCTTCCATAACGTATCGAACACCAAAATATAATAAGAGCACTTCCAATGGGTAGATTCTAAAGATTCATATGTGTATAAATATATGTAGTATATGTGTATATAGGTGTGGAGTCCATTATTTTGTAGAGAACCCCACCCTTAAGGTTTACCGCACCTACATACACATATACGATATATATTTATGCACATATGAATCTTTAGAACTCCAATGGGTAGAACCCCCCTCCCCCCCAATTGAAGGTGCTTTAATAATCTTCGTCTCATATGCCATCGGTCTAATGAGGGTTCGTGTCATTGATCAGTCGATACCATCCGTCTTCTTAAGTTTTGTAGATGTATTCAGGGAGAGTTATGCATTGTTGTATTACTTTATTCGTTTATGTCACGCTGAATTTATATTGCTTTAAATCAGTAGATGTGGTCATGAGCATCTGGCGAAAATGAAAAAAAAAAGTTAAAAAGATATATACAATCTTATGTATCATTATTTCGTCTAGCGTGGACTGAATTATTATGCCGTACACATAATAGATTGGTTTACTTTTTAATGGAAAATTTGTATCCCCAATTAACACTCTTCAACACGCGTTTTTTAAGACAGAATGTTGGAAAAATACTAATGAATAGGAGGAAGCAAACGAGGATCATGATGATCCTCCTACTACTGAAATTGAGAAAGTGCCATCTTGGATATCTGAATCCCTATCTGTCAAATTAATGCGTCATGGATCGATAATGGCTGTCGTGGCTTAGGGTGGAGTCTTAAAGATCAAATGGGTTATGAATATTTCGAATCACGGGCGTGAAGTAGGAGCCTCTCAGTTTTGAATGCCTAGATGGAAGGTTTACTCTGAGCCGCCTCATGTATGAGAGACATGAGGATAGCCTCGATATGGTTCGAGATGGACTGTTCGGACCTAGTGGACATGACTACAAATCTAGTGGATTGGCCAACAATTGCGACAGAGATCAAGGTATTCCAAAGATTACATGAGGAGTTCGACTATGTGAACTTGTCTCATATTCCTCGGAGTAGGAATGGTCAGGTGAATGCGTTAGCAAAAAAAGCAAGGACCATAGGCTATATTTTTTTCCATATATATCAGATCTAGCCAGACGGAAGTGCTCCTCGGAAAATCGGCTCGTCTGACCACCACTTGATTTAGTTTAAATAGCCAGCTAACGAAAAAAAATAGATTGGTTCTTGGTCTTCTTCTTTTTGGAAAAAGGCTTTCATTAATTCTTGCTCATTTTCAAAATTGCATGTGGTTATGGTTTTTGTATGAGTTTATACAATGTTTTATTGACCTTTGGTCTGTCTGAATTATCTGAGTTCGGAGAAATGTTAAACAAATATAAGTAAACCGGTTTCTCCATAGTTTTATTTGCTCTCGTTGAACCAGCATGGAAAATATCTACCCAAATAAATGTTATATAATTTCAAAGGTTTGATTTAGTCCAAGTAATCTTCAAAACTAAACCAAACGTTTTTCTCCAAAAAAAAAAAAAGAGCTAAACCTAACGTTGTGGAAGAATCTAAATAATATTGATATTTTTTTCTACAATATTTGTGATTAGTATGTACGTTAATTAGTATTTCAGGTATGTATTCTGTAATAATTTATTAAACTACCCATGCATTGCGTGGAAGAACATTATATATAAATTATTTTATGTTTTTTTATGTTTTTTTACATATTAAGAAATAATAAATATACATTGAATCATTCAAAAGTCAATAACTATTACATATTTAATTAAATTGGTGGCAACATATAAATAAATTTTAATAATCCAAACAATATTTTTTTTTTCTTTTTGATGGTATAACTAAACATAAATGATATTAACATATATATAGTGTATTTTTATATTAATATCTATTAAATGATGTTTTCTACTCATATAAATTTTTTAACATTTGTATCTTTTATAACAAAAACTTTAAATTACTAATAATAAAATTTTCATTGTGTTATTAATAGTTTTAGTGATTTGTAATTTAAAAAAAAAAGTTGTCAATATTTTGTTCAAAACTTTTATCAAAAAACAAATTTCAAAAAAAAAATTCTAAATTGAAATATTTATGTATTTTTATATGGTATATAGTTTAATTTAAAACAATATATATATATATATATATATATATATATATATATATATAT
>NC_027752.1:31885662-31912246 GCF_000695525.1 Brassica oleracea var. oleracea
AAACCAAACGTTTTTCTCCAAAAAAAAAAAAAAGAGCTAAACCTAACGTTGTGGAAGAATCTAAATAATATTGATATTTTTTTCTACAATATTTGTGATTAGTATGTACGTTAATTAGTATTTCAGGTATGTATTCTGTAATAATTTATTAAACTAGGGTAACATCCGCGCATTGCATGGATAAAAATTATATATAAATTATTTTATATATTGTATATTTGTATATATTATGAAATAATAAATATACATTATTTCTTCTTTTTGGGAAAAAGGCTTTCATTGGTTCTTGCTCATTTGCAAAATTGCATGTGGTTATGGTTTTTGTATGAGTTTATACAATGTTTTATTGACCCTTGGTCTGTCTGAATTATCTGAGTTCGGAGAAATGTTAAACAAATATAAGTAAACCGGTTTTTCTATAGTTTGATTTGCTCTGGTTGAACCAGCATGGAAAATAACTACATAAATAAATGCTATATAATCTCAATGGTTTGATTTAGTCCAAGTAATGTTCAAAACTAAACCTAACGTTTTTCTCTCAAAAAAAAAGAACTAAACCTAACATTGTGGAAGAATCTAAATAAGATTGATATTTTTTCTACAATATTTGTGATTATTATTATGTACGTCAATTAGTATTTCACGTATGTATTCTGTAATAATTTATTAAACTAGGGTAACATCCGCGCATTGCATGGATAAAAATTATATATAAATTATTTTATATATTGTATATTTGTATATATTATGAAATAATAAATATACATTATTTCTTCTTTTTGGGAAAAAGGCTTTCATTGGTTCTTGCTCATTTGCAAAATTGCATGTGGTTATGGTTTTTGTATGAGTTTATACAATGTTTTATTGACCCTTGGTCTGTCTGAATTATCTGAGTTCGGAGAAATGTTAAACAAATATAAGTAAACCGGTTTCTCCATAGTTTTATTTGCTCTCGTTGAACCAGCATGGAAAATATCTACCCAAATAAATGTTATATAATTTCAAAGGTTTGATTTAGTCCAAGTAATCTTCAAAACTAAACCAAACGTTTTTCTCCAAAAAAAAAAAAAGAGCTAAACCTAACGTTGTGGAAGAATCTAAATAATATTGATATTTTTTTCTACAATATTTGTGATTAGTATGTACGTTAATTAGTATTTCAGGTATGTATTCTGTAATAATTTATTAAACTACCCATGCATTGCGTGGAAGAACATTATATATAAATTATTTTATGTTTTTTTATGTTTTTTTACATATTAAGAAATAATAAATATACATTGAATCATTCAAAAGTCAATAACTATTACATATTTAATTAAATTGGTGGCAACATATAAATAAATTTTAATAATCCAAACAATATTTTTTTTTTCTTTTTGATGGTATAACTAAACATAAATGATATTAACATATATATAGTGTATTTTTATATTAATATCTATTAAATGATGTTTTCTACTCATATAAATTTTTTAACATTTGTATCTTTTATAACAAAAACTTTAAATTACTAATAATAAAATTTTCATTGTGTTATTAATAGTTTTAGTGATTTGTAATTTAAAAAAAAAAGTTGTCAATATTTTGTTCAAAACTTTTATCAAAAAACAAATTTCAAAAAAAAAATTCTAAATTGAAATATTTATGTATTTTTATATGGTATATAGTTTAATTTAAAACAATATATATATATATATATATATATATATATATATATATATATTAGTCTTAATACTTATTAAATGAGACTTTCTACATATATGATTTTGTAATCATTTGTATTTTGTCATGACAAAAATTTTAAACCATGGATGACAAAATTTGAATGTGATACTTTTAACAGTTTTGGTAATTTATAGTCGTTTTTAAAAATAAAAAATATAACCTATAGAGAAAAATCTAAATTTTTGTTATATGGTTAATATGGTTGTTTAATTTATTTTAATAGATTAAAATTAAACAAATATGATAGAAGATACTCTAATTTTATCAAATCTTTATTATTCAAATTCATTAATTTTCATATATCCTTTACCTACATTAGCCAATTTCGTAATCTTTATTTAAGGAAATAATGAAGAACATTAATAATGAAGTTAAGGTTAGTTTAATAAAAAGCTTATTATATATTTGGATGGACCAACCTATTTATCTAAAGATTCTAAGAATCATCATAGTGATGACATGTGGCTACCAAATGCATGATTTTTCCCAGGACTGGACACAAGATGAGTAATTTTTATTTTATGTGTATTTGATACTTGATTGTCTTCACGTTTAATAAAAATTTAGATTCGTAATCGACTTGTTAAAAATGAATACTTGTTATCTCAAATATTTGATCAAAAATGAGTTACTGCAAATTAGTTATTCCGCTCTATTATTTACTATTTGTAAGTACTTATAAATTATGTACAAGTATTTCCCAGTATTTAATAACTTGCTTACTAAATAATATTCTATAAGAAATTGACATAAAAGTTGGTTTTGTTTACTTACTTAAAAGAACATGAAAATTACTTTAAGCAAAGCAAATGTGCATATTATAAAGAAGAAAAATAAATAAAACTTGAATATTTTGATATTTAAGCATTGTATACTTTTTACGTTAACAAAAATATTTTCTCTAGGTAACTAACGAGTAGTAGCAAGCCAGATAGGTAAAAAAATTTAATACTTGTTATTTGTTTTGTACTAACAAATATCTAAATTTTATTAATTAATACTCAACTTGATGACAATGAGTACTTTAAAACTCAAGACGGAGATGAAACAAATAACAAAAATAAGCCGTGTAACAAGTATTTGTGTCCAACCCTAATGCAATCAAAAGAAAAGACAAATATTATTAACAAGTAACAAGTATTTAATAGAACATGTAACAAGTAGCAAAAACGGAGTAACTAACTAACCAAGTATTAAAAATATAATGATACTGTATACTTGGCTTGAGTTTACAAATAATGAAATTTCTCGAGTTATTACTTGTATTGACCATGCTAAATGCTTAACTTTCAAGGCGGTACAAATTAATCAGCAGGTTTATTACTCGAGTAACGATGCCCAGACCATCCATTACTAATACATATATAAATGATGGCGATGGATATGATATGTTTCTTATGTAAACGATAATCCATAATGTTAGTGACGAAAAGAGTTGATACGGATAGCATGTAATAGCAATGGTTGGGGACCGCGAGTCATGACCGAGCTTCTCAACGGAGTTAAAAGAGATTCAAGATCTCAAGATGAGATTTCAAGATCACATAAATATCCTATGGGACATAATGGAACTTCAGATCATTTAGCTAGAACACCAGATCCTTTCTGCTTACCCAAACTACCTCGAATTTGATTAATATAATAACTTTCTGTCGTAAAAAAAATACTATACATATAATATATATGTTTTATAAAATTTTCTTATAAGTTTGTTTGGAGGAGATTTAATAAACAAAAGTACCATAAATATGGCTTTAACTCTCACTACTTTGTCAGAAATTATAATTAGGGATTCAAAAGAGTAACCATACCTTACGAATTACTACAGAGCAATTTATAATCTGACTTTTTCCGTCTTAAACGCAAACACATACATTAAGAAGGGGTTATTGGTTAATGAATTCTCATGAATTTTAAAAATTTTGAGATTCCATTGTTTTTGGTTCTGGGATTTCAAAATTCTTAATAGAATTCATTGCTATTGGTTTAAGAATTTTTAAAATCCATTCAAATCTCTTGTTATTCAAAAAGTTTAGTTATTATTGATTCTCTAATTCTAACTAAATCTAATCTTATCTGTGAGATGAATTTTATTCATTTTTACTCATAAGACTCAATTTTCAAAATATCATATGTATCCATGTGATAGAAAACTAGAAAACAAAATAGTTATTCTTACCAAATATCTTTTGCACTTTAAATCCAAATTATATGTCCAAAACTATAATTCATTACAATTTTATATACTTTTACATTTTAATATATAATTATATTTATATTTTTGTATCATTTTTGAATATATAGTTATATTTATAAATATTAAAATTTCAAAAAACATTTTTGAATTTCAAAAAAAAAAAAATTTAATATCGAAAAATTTATAAAAAGTTTGAATTTGAAAACATATAATTCGAAACTATAAAACAAAAATATTTTTTTCAATTTTTTATGTATTGATTTTATTATTTAGATATCAATAAACAATGAGTAGAATGATCTTTTGCATCTTTAATGAAACATCTTTAGTCATTTTCCTCTTCGAATTTTTTTTTTTTGGTGACAAAAAATTAAAGAAACTACTTAGTATATAAACTTAGTACAATTGCCAAGTTTTGTATGTATCACTATAATTTTATTTTTAATTTAAAAGAAAAAATAAATAATCATATTATATGGTTTAGAAAAAATAAAGATAGAAAAGAGGTAATACAAATTCATGAAAATCTATACTAGTCTATAAAAAAATTAAGATCAAATTTTATAAGTCAATGTACATATTTTGTTGAGATAAGCTTGAAGTAGCTTGAGATGGAAGCTACCTAATCCTAATGTGTTATGGAAAGTTATAAGGATTAGGAAACATATATTTATTTTAAACCTAATGAGTTTAGGAAGTTATGAGTTATATATAAGGAGATGCTAATGTGTAGCATAACTTATGACTTGTGAGAGTTGAGAGCTTAAGTTTTTGAGTGAATTTTCTTAAATATTTTGAGATTAATAAAGAGTTTGAGTTTGAGTTCTTTACTTTGTACTTGAGATCAAGATTTTATATTTGGTATCAGAGCAAACACGAGACCGAATCGAGTACGCAGGAGATAACAAGGAAAAGTTCGACCGCAACATATCAAATAAGCCATGGGAAACGTTAAGGAAGAGTCTGAGACTAGCACCAAGGAGGTCGTGTCATAATCCATAAAATTTTCAATGCTTAATTCTACTAATTACACTGTTTGGGCAATGCGTATGAAGATCGCCCTTAAAGTGAATAAAGTATGGGAAACTATCGATCCCGCCAATAAAGTGGAGGAGAAAAATGATATAGCTATTGCACTCGTATTTCAATCCATTCACGAAGCGTTGACATTACAGGTCGGAGATCTTGACACAGCAAAGGGCGTTTGGGATGCAATAAAGGCAAGACACGTTGGGGCGGAGAGAGTAAGAGAAGCAAGGCTACAAACTTTAATTGCTGAGTTTGATAAATTGAAGATGAAGGAAGGAGATACTATAGACGTCTTCGTCGGGAAATTATCAGAGATCTCGTCAAAATCTGCATCTCTTGGCGAGATCATTGAAGAATCAAAACATGTGAAGAAATTTCTAAAGAGCTTACCCCGGAAAAGATATATTCATATTATAGCATCTCTGGAACAAGTTCTTGACCTAAATACTACAAGTTTTGAAGACATCATTGGAAGATTGAAAGCTTATGAGGAGAGGATCAAAGAGGATGAGGATGAACAGACAGATGACCAAAAAAAATTGATGTATGCAAATTGGAGACACAACAAGAAAACTATGGTGGAAAAGGCAGAGGCCGCGAGGATCACTACTGCAGCAGAGGCAGGGGCCACGGTGGACGACCTACCTGGAGGGGTAGGGGGCGTGGTCGTTTCGGATCGTATCAATATGGATCTTATCAACAGGATCGAGATGCCTCGCATATCACATGTTACTGTTGTGATAAGATTGGTCACTTTGTCGCAGATTGCCCTGACAGGTTACTTAAACTTCAAGGAACCATTCAGAAGAAAGAAGAATACACTCAAGAAGCCGATGAATTAATGATGCACGAGTTGGTGAACCTAAATGAACAAAGAGTAAAGCCTAGAGAGTTCAAAGCAGACTCAGACACAAATAATGTATGGTACCTTGATAATGGTGCGAGTAACTACATGAGTGGTAATAGATTGTTCTTTGACACGTTGCATGAGACAATCACTGGGAAGGTTCGATTCAGAGAAGACTCACGAATCGA
This sequence comes from Brassica oleracea var. oleracea, assembly GCF_000695525.1. Lineage (NCBI taxonomy): Eukaryota > Viridiplantae > Streptophyta > Magnoliopsida > Brassicales > Brassicaceae > Brassica > Brassica oleracea. The sequence continues at coordinate 31,891,652 of NC_027752.1, forward strand.
TATTAAAGGAAAAGGTTCAGTTTGATTTGTGTTTAAGGGAGGTGAAAAGAAAATCTTGAGCAATGTATACTATATACCAGGATTAAAGAGTAACATTATTAGTCTTGGCCAAGCCACCGACACAGGCTGTGAAGTGAGATTGAAGGACGATCAGCTGATGCTATTTGATCGAGCTGGAAAGTTGATGGTCAAGACAACAAGGTCGAGAAATCGACTGTACAAGGTTACTCTACAGGCCGAGAGTTTTCAGTGTTTACAGCTAACAACAACGACTGAGTCATCAAGATGGCACGCGAGGCTTGGTCATGTCAACCATGAAACGATGAAGTCGATGATCAAGAGAGGACTAGTCGTGAGTATACCGGACATTAGGTTAACAAAGAGAAATGTGTTTCATGTCTCCTTGGGAAACAAAAGCGACAACCGTTCCCAAAGGAAACTTCATATCGAGCTTCGAAACCCCTTGAACTCATACATAGTGACCTTTGTGGCCCAATCACTCCACCCACACCTGTTCAAAAAAGATATGTATTGGTGTTTATTGACGACTATTCGCACTACATGTGGACAGTACTACTAAAGGAGAAAAGTGAAGCTTTTGAAAAATTCAAGAAATTCAAGATGCTTGTCGAGTAAGAAATAAAAGCTACAATACAAACACTACGAATATACCGAGGAGGAGAATTCACGTCTCGAGACTTCCAAAGCTACTGAAATACATACGGAATTAGAAGACATCTAACAGCCTCATACTCTCCTCAACAGAATGGGGTTGCTGAAAGGTGTAATTGAACTCTCATGGAGATGACGAGAAGCATCCTGAAGAATAAGAATGTACCTAATTTCTTATGGTGAGAAGCGGTGCGGAATGCTACCTATCTGATTAATAGGATTTCCACGAGATCTTTACTTGGTAAGACTCCATACGAGATGCTTCGAGAGAAGAAACCAAACCTAACGCACCTTAAGGTCTTCAGGTGCATTGGTTATGCTCGAAATGAAGCCGTTGGAAGGAAGAAGCTGGACGGTAGATCAAGAGTTTTAGTGCATCTAGGTACGGAGCCTGGTTCCAAGGCATATTGCTTTCTTGAACCTTCCTTAAGGAATATCGTAGTAAGTCGTGATGTTACTTTCGATGAAAACCAAGGATGGAACTGGAGCAATATGGAACCTGAGGAAGATAAAAGCTCCGAAACCTTCATGGTCGAGTTTGGTGTTTCAAGGGGAGAAGGAGATACGGTGCAACATGTGAATACCACCCGAGCTATGAGCGATGTTGAGGCTCCTATCGAGATAGAATAACATGAAGAAGATGACGAATGCGAGGAACCCGAGATTGTTGAGCTGAAAAGGTCAACAAGAACCCGAGTCAAACCTACATATCTCGACTATTACATACTTCTGGCCGAATGTGAATGTGAGTGCCTCTTAATGATCATCAATGATGAGCCGTGGAGCTTTGACGAGGCCAAAGAACTACAAGTTTGGATTGATGTGTGCAAGTACGAGCTCGTTTCTATTGAGAAGAACAATATGTGGTTACTAGTTGATCTTCCTACGAGCGTAAAGCCAATAGGCTTGAAGTGGGTGTTTAAAATAAAACGAAACGCCGATGGAAGCATTAACAAGTATAAATCGAGGCTGGTAGTAAAGGGATATGTTCAAAGACATGTTATTGACTATGATGAAGTATTCGCACCCGTCGCTCGTGTCGAGACAATCCGACTGGTCATCGCAATTGCTGCTTCAAACGGGTGGGAAATACATCATCTTGATGTAAAGACAGCATTTCTACATGGAGAACTAAAAGAGGAAGTTTATGTTACTCAGCCAGGAGGATTTGTAGTGCCAGGAAAGGAAGGAAAAGTATACAAGTTAAAAAAGGCTCTCTACGGGTTAAGACAAGTACCTCTAGCATGGAACGCGAAGCTCAACAAGATATTGCGTGAATTGGAGTTTCAGCGATGTTCCAAGGAACCTTCACTGTATAGAAAGGAAGAAAAGAAAGGTCTCCTTATTGTTGTTGTATACGTAGATGATTTTCTTGTTACTGGTACCTCAATAGAGTCAATCAACGAGTTTATGCGTGAGATGGCGATGAAGTTCGAGATGAGGGAGCTTGGTAAACTCACATATAATATTGGAATAGAGATACATCAACATGCTGAGGGGATCTTTCTCAAACAAGAACGATATGCAACAAAAATTCTCGAAGAATGTGGTATGGCGGCGTGCAACTCGACTCATATACCTATGGATATGAATGTTAAGCTTTCAAGGTCGCCAGAAGAGAAAGGCGTCGACGAAACTGAGTACAGAAGAAGCATAGATTGTCTTCGGTATTTACTCCATACACGACCAGACCTATTTAGTGTCGGCGTTTTGAGTAGGTACATGCATGAGCCTAAAGAGTCGCACGGAGCAGCGTTGAAACAGGTTATACGGTACTTGCGTGGAACGTCATGTCTTGGTCTCTTGTATACGGGAGCAAAGGGTCTAGAGTTGGTCGGCTAATGCGACGCCTCTCATAACGTTGATGAGGATGATGGTAAAAGCACCACGGGCCATCTATTTTATCTTGAGAAGAGTCCTATAACGTGGTGTTCGCAGAAACAAGAGATCGTTGCCCTCTCTTCTTGTGAGGCAGAGTTTATGGCAGCTACAGAGGCAGCAAAGCAAGCAATTTGGCTTCAAAAGTGTCTAAGTGAAATCGTTGGAGAAGAGTGCAAGAAGGTAACGATTCGAGTCGACAACAAATCTGCAATTGCACTTACAAAGAATCATGTGTTTCATGGACGTTCTGAGCACATACATATGAGGTTCCACTTCATCCGTGAATGTGTTGAAAATGATCAAGTTGAAGTAGAGCATGTTCCGGGAAGTGAGCAGAAAGCCGATATACTAACGAAATCACTTGGAAGAATTAAATTCAAGGAGAAGAGAATGTTGATAGGCGTTGAAGATTTATCAAATGAGAACTTCAAGCTTAAGGAGGGAAACGTTGAGATAAGTTTGAAGTAGCTTGAGATGGAAGCTACCTGATCCTAATGTGTTATGGAAAGTTATAAGGATTAGGAAATATAGATTTATGTTAAACCTAATGAGTTTAGAAAGTTATGAGTTATATATAAGGAGATGCTAATATGTAGTATAACTTATGAGTTGTGAGAATTGAGAGCTTAAGTTTTTGATAGAATTTTTTTAAGCATTATGAGATTAATAAAGAGTTTGAGTTTGAGTTCTCTACTTTGTTCTTGAGATCGAGATTCTATATATTTTGATATTCTCACAATCCACGTAACTTTTAAAATTTATCAACTCTTAAAATTTATAAATTCTAAGCAAATTTATCTCCCAATAACCACGTCCTAATATTATTTACCGAGTCACAAGCAATATTACATATATACGTAGTAGGTTGGTATACCATCACAAGCAATGTATGGTACTTCTATAACAATCGAACCTCTTAAACTAATTGATATTCGTGGGGTAGGTTTCAAAGACATATATAAATGACTAATAAATAGACCCGAAAAAGCCTTTAAATGTGAACCATACAAGTGAAGTCCCCCTCTTTGGTTATTATAATAGTAAGCTTATATAATTACATAAAAAGTTGACTGATTAACCACCGCACAATGGCCCAAAGACAAATAATATCAAGATATTGATATCACATTATCACCCTAAGTTCTAGCCGTTTCTTATGTTTACCTCACCTTCCTCCAACTAATATCAAAGATATTAATATCACCTTCGATATTGATATCACCTTATTAATTCTTTTTAGATAGTTCTATTCTATTATATATTTCGGTAATATTAAATGTTTATAAAAAACAAGGTGTGCTATAAGTGGATCATAGTATATGCAAGATTTTTATTTATTTTTTCTTTTACAAAATTTTTATTTGACGAAATGTTTTTAAGCCAGATTAATTCTAGAACCTATTTTCAAAAAGTTCTTTAACAAAAATAAATATTCTAGATCATTATCAAATTTTATACCTTTAAGAAGACCATAATAGGTATGATGGGCATCCGGATCCGGGTCTTCAGGTCGGGTTCAGATCGGATTTTGTCGGGTCCGGTTCTTTTAGGTCCTAGAAATTTAGACTCATATAGGTATCTATAATTTTTGGATCGGTTCCGGATCGGATCTTGTCAGGTCCGGATCGGTTCGGATCCATAATTTCAATACCCGTAAAATACACATAATTTTTGGGTCTATTTTGGATCCGGATCGGTTCGGGTATCTAGGACCAGAAAAGGATCCGAAATCTTAAAAAATATCCAAAAAACTAAAAATACTCGAAGAAACGCAAAAATACACGAATATTTATCTAAAATCAAACCCGAAAACCTAAAAAATACCCGAAATTTTACGCAAATACGCGAATTATATTTTCTAAAAATCTAAAATCTTACCTGAAACCTGGAATTATACCCAAAAATCCGAACTTGAAACATAAAAAATACCTGAAATACCAAAAATATACCTAATCATCCGTATATACTTAATATATACAATAATTTTTGGATACTCCGGGTACCCGATCGGGTCTCGGGTAGGACCCGAACCGAGACCCGCAGCCAAACCGAGACATGCAGGTCTAAAGAAAAAAGACCCAACCAGGCATAGGCATTTGGGTTGGGTTCGGGTCGGGTCATTTCGGGTCTTAGAGTTTAGGACCCAATAGGATAATTTGAAATTCTCAGTTCGGGGTCGGTTCGGGTGGTCGGTTCGGGTCTTAGATAGTTGGACCCAATAAGGTAATTAGAATTTGTCGGTTAGGATTCGGTTCGGTTCAGGTCGGGTTTGGTTCGGATCGGCCCAAAAATATAAAAAAGTTATCTGAAATATATTTAAATATCCAAAATTTTATCTAAAGTATGTATTTTTATTGTATTAAAATGTGTATATATATATATATTAAAGTATGCGAGATACAACAACAATCTATTGTCTCCTTGTGGTCCACCCCCTTGCTCTTTGGAAAAATAACCTGACTTCGATGCCCCATCAATGCATTTTATTTAATTCCCATTATTAATTTGTTAGGAAAAAACTCCCACCTCCGTTAGATAGAAAAAATGTAAATCTTACTCTATATATAGTCCTTAACAATTAGATCAATGGGTAGAGAGTTTGGGCTTTTTTTTTTTTTCACTTTAAACATACCATTTCATTTATACCCCGAACAAAATTCTAAACCAACATATTACAAGTCAGATACCCAAAAAAGATGAAAGGATCAACCACAATCGAAGGCAACACAAAAAGGAGATCACAACTGCCATTAACTTAGCCAAAAAGATCAACCAGCCAAGAAGGATAGCTTGTGGCCACATACGATTGAGGTAAATCCCATACAACCACACTCTGAGCTATACGGTAGGCTCCACAGATCAAAGACATATCAAACCTATCAGCTTTTTCCAATTTCCACTCAGGAATATACTGGAGAGAAGATAGGATTCTGTTCGACATCCACCTAAACGATGGCCAAGCAGGCGGTCTGATAACAGCTCCAACTAACTCTTTTGAATCTCCTACAAACACTATCTTCGAGAAGTGAAGACTCCTCATGCTTTCAATAGCCCATACCCAAACTTGAACTTGAGCCTCTCTCAATGATGGGATATTAGTGAAAGAACATCTACTGTGAAGTAATACAACTCCTTTATGGTCTCTCACCAGCCACGCTGCTCCACATCTTTGGTTCCTTTTGTCCCATTCAACACCTATATCACATTTTTTCCATTGATCAGGAGGCGGCGACCATTCGACAAGATTATCTGAAAGGCTAACAGAGGGGTTCGTCTCAGCAGCATTCTCCACAGCTTGAGCTTGGGACCAATCATTCATGTATTAAACGCTTTTCTTACTACTCCTAAGGCCTCAAACTCTAACCCTTCAAAGATAAGGCTGTTTCTATTTTTCCAAATTCTCCACAACAGCCAAGGAAACACATTCCTTAGATATGCAGGAATTCTGAAATTCTTCTGGCCAGCGAGAAGAAAATTGATGTTCTGAAAAATGGAAGTACTAAACCCCTCATGAGGCAAAGGAACACCAGAAACTGCCCAAACAAGTCTAGCATGGGGACAAGTAAACAACAGATGATTTTCAGCTTCACCATCCATTCCACAGAATTGGCATCTATTATCAACCTGCATCCCCCGAGAAGCTATTCCATCAGCCACCGGCAAAGCGTTAGACACAATTTTCCAAAGAAAGATTCTGAGCTTTGATGGAATAGAAAGATCCCAAATGAGCTTCTTTAGCGGGTTAATGGACGGTAGAGCTTCAGCCTGTCTCCTAACCTCAGAATTAGACAGTTTAGAGGCTAGCCAATACCCTGATTTGGCCGTGTACGCTCCACACGCATTATACTTCCAGACTTTAAAGTCCCTAGATCCTGGCGCAATTTTCATCTGTGAGATGAGCTCCACGTCTTGAGGATAAAACAGATCTCTCAGCAAACTCATGTTCCAACTCTTAGAGTGTTGATCAATCATAGCTGCTACCTTCAAATCCAAATCAACAAAAATGTTTTTCATCAAAGGAATTCTCATTCTATCACCATCTTCAATCCATGGAGTGGCCCATACAAGAATATCTTCACCATTGCCTATCATCCATTTGAGTCCTTGATCCAGAAGCTCTTTTCCGAACAATAGGCTTCTCCAACCGTAAGAGGGTCTGGCACCTAGTGTCGCTTTACCAAGATTTCCATCCTGAAAATATCTGCTCTTTATAAATCTCGCATAAAGAGACTCAGGGTCGTTTAAAATCCGCCAGGCTTGTTTTGCCAAAAGAGCCTGGTTGAAGAGTTGCAAATTTTTGAAACCCATCCCACCAAGATGCTTAGGAAGACATAATTTCTCCCAACTCACCCAATGAATTTTCTTTTTGTCTTCCACTGAGCTCCACCAAAAGGTCGCCAAGGCAGAGGATAAATTGTCACAAGTGGTTTTTGGAAACTTGAAGCAGCTCATAGCAAAGATAGGAGACGCCATGGCTACTGACTTGATCATCACTTCTTTTCCACCTTGTGAAAGTGTCCTCGAGTACCAATTTGACAAGTTCTTCTTGGTTTTGTCTTTGATAAAGTTCAACATCTCAATCTTTGAGCCAGAGAAGCACTCAGGTAACCCCAAATAAGAGCTAGCCCCTCCTTCATTAAAGATACCTAGCAGAACCCTTAATCTCTGTTTTAAAGCCTCATTCACCTTCTCGCCAAAAGTAATGGATGAATTTGAAAGATTTATCACTTGCCCTGTTAAACTCCCATAGTAATGCAAGATCGACTGCAGTTGCTGACATTGGGCTTCCGAAGCTTTAAGAAGGAATAAACTATCATCAGCAAACAGGAGATGATGAATTGTCGGACCGTCCAATGAGAAACTGATCCCGTCAATCAGACTTCTCTCTTCGGCTTTGTTCATCAGGTGGGTTAGTCCTTCAGTACAAAGGACAAACAGGAAGGGAGAGAGAGGATCTCCCTGCCTAAGACCTCTCTCTGGTGTCACCAATCCATAAGGCTGTCCATTGATAAGAACAGAATAGTTTACCGAAGAGATGCAGAACATTACCAATGCAATCCATTTGATATCAAACCCCATAGCTTTCAAGAGAGCTTCAACATATCCCCATTCAACTCTGTCGTATGCTTTCGACATATCAGTCTTAACAGCTAGGAACTCATTAGATACCACCGGATGAGTCCTCAGGGCGTGAACAGCTTCATGAGCGATCAAAATGTTGTCAAATATCAACCTGTCTTCCACAAATGCTGACTGGTTCGGTGCCACTAGATCAGATAGAAAAGGCTGAAGCCTCGAAACCAGAATCTTGGAGATTATTTTATACAGCACCGAACACAAGCTTATAGGACGGAGATCAGACATCAAGGGAGATTGAAGCTTCTTTGGGATCAGACAGATTTGCGTGAAGTTCCATTGTTTAGGGAAAGACCCTGAATTGAAAAAACCTTGAATTTCCATCACGACTCTAGGACCCACAATATCCCAATATCGCTGAAAAAACAATCCAGTCATACCGTCAGCGCCAGGAGCACTGCTCGGCTTAATAGCAAAGGCTGCCCTCTTAATTTCATCTTTGGTTACCACAGAAGTCAGAAGGCCATTCATTCTATCAGTCACTCTAGGAGCCATCCCACTGAATAAGGAATCAAGGTCTGAAGGTTTCGAGGACTTGAAGAGTTTAGAGAAGTATTTTGTTGCCACTTCACCCTTTGAAGCTTCTCCTCTAACCATGTTCCCACTGGCATCCTGGAGTTTCTCAATATAATTCTTGTTTCTGTCTGTTTTAACTGAAGCATGGAAGAACTTGGAATTTCTGTCTCCAAAGGCATTCCATTGATCTCTGCTCTTCTGTTTCCAGAAGCTCGATTCATCAGAGTAGGCTTTTATCAACTGGAATTTCAGGGAACTTAGAACAGCAGGCTTAGGGTTTCTGCTAGACATAGCTGCATCAAACTCTTCTTTGATTCTTGATATTCTGAGCTTAGAGTTCAAATTTGAAGAGCGTTTCCATCTACTCAAAGCTTTTCTACAATCTCTGATCCTATCTGCCACTGAAGCTCCAAGACCATTGCAATTAGTAGACCAAGCATGCCTCACTGCCTCCTTAACATCCGGTCTATGGAGCATTCTTTTATCAAATCTAAAGGATCCTCTGTATTTTTCATGAGAGTCCATTAGGCTTAACAGTACCGGGCGATGATCAGAGCCTCTCATTTCCAAGAAAAGTTGAGAGGCTACTGGAAATAAGCGAGACCAAGCCTTATTTCCATAAACTCTATCCAACCTGCTCTGAATCCAAAGAGTATTTATTCTACCTGCCCACGTAAATCCATTGCCCGAACTTAAGAGTTCCTTCATCCCACAAGCGTGCAGCATGTCACCAAAAGGTTTAAAAGAGTTATCACTTCTTCTTGGCCCATTCAGTTTTTCTTCATTGCTCAAGATTTCATTAAAATCTCCAATCATAGCCCATGGTTGTTGTCTCTGAACTCCAATCCGAGACAGTTTCTCCCAAACTTTGTGTCTCCTATCATAAGCAGGGTCCCCATATACACAAGAAAGGAAGAATCCGAAATTACCAAACTGTACATGAAAATCCATTAAGTTCTTATCCACATGATTAAAGACCAACTCCGAACTTCTTTTCCAAAAAACAGCAAGACCACCCCATGTATCTACAGGCTCCACCATATATACAAAGTCATAACCGAGCCACACTTGAATATCTACAAGGACGTTTCTACAGCGCATCGTCTCCATCAGAAAGAGAACCTCAGGGAAATATTTTTGACGTATTTCCATGAGTCTCTGAACTGTCAAGTCTTGAGGCCGCCCCAAGCCTTGACAGTTCCAGCTCACGATGCTCATTGGGATTTGGACGGTCCCTCATTTGGGACCATCCCTTTGGTTTTCTGTCTCACGGCTTTTCCTTTGTTCTCAGCAATTTCCATTGATTTCCTCTTCTCAGTAGATGTCGAAGGCTTCTCCACAATCACCGCACTAGGATCCACTTTCTCTGCCTCCTCCATCGGTTTCAGCTTCCTCTTTTTCACATAAGGTCTCCTTCTTGGTTTCCCTTGTTTCTTAACAGTTCCGGAAGATGCACCCTCAAAGAGGCCAATATTATAAGCCGTCGAACTGTTATCAGAAATAGAGAAACCAGAATTTGAGAAGTTGGATTCAGAGCTGTAATTGACCAGTCGTGGGTTCTCAATGAAGGTCGAGCCCCTACCAGCAGCAATAGCCGCTCTCATAAGTTTCTGCCCACCAGTTCTTGAAGAGGATATACTTTGGTTTGACTCAGGAGCATCATACTCAAATAAAATACCCTTGCCTCGATTAAGATCTTTAGTTATCACTGGTGGTTCTTCTAGTCTGAGCACCATTCTTTTAGTGACAGGGTTAAGCTCAACTTCCCTAACAGATTTACTGACTCTTTCTTCTCTAATCTTCCGCTCTTCCCCTTCAGCCACCATCAAATACTGTCGCATCCCTTCTAACACTTCCGACGCAATCTTCGGTCTTCCTAGAACAGGATGGATCCCTACTTGATGTTCCTCCAGAACTCCATAAAGGGGATCATTTTCAGAAAGAATCAGATTAGGCTTAGGTTTATCATCAAAGATGCCTAATCTTTTCTTTATAGTTTGGCCTTGTCTTTGTCTCACAAGAAGCGGACACATCGGTTTCTCATGGGTCTTTCTTTGACAGTGATAACATCTTTTCTGAACCCTTTCATAGAAGTAGAAAACTTCAAAAGAGCCACCTTTTTCAGATTGATGACTCTGGATTTTCTCAAAGGGTTTGCTACATTGAATCTGACCTGTACCCGAGCATACTCCCGAGTAGGGCTTAAAGCATCTGTGGTGTTAATAATTCTGGTACCCATCGGGTCTCGGGTATGGGTCGGGTCGGATTCAAGACCCGCGGGTCTTCCATAACAAGATCCAAATGAATAAAAACATCAGTTCGGTTCCTATCCGGACCGGGTTTTTTTGGGTCGGGTCGGATCCAAGACCCGCGGGTCTTCCATAACAAGATCCAATAGAATAAAAACATCAGTTCGGTTCCTATCCGGACCGGGTTTTTTTTGGGTCGGGTCTTCGGGTCTGAGTAAAATTCTCAGACCTAGACCCAACAAGTACTTTAGCATGGATCCGGATCCGAATATGTATTTTTAGATTGGTTCCGGTTCGGGTCTTCAGGTCCGGGTAAAATGCCCAGACTATAATGTCTACTATCTGGTCTCCAAATGAAACTCGCAACCTTTCATAACTAAGCTATTATTGTATCTTTCGGTGCTTCTATAACTCTAAGATTTTAATTGATTTTTTCATCGTCCTTGGCAATCATTTTACAGATTACAACAATTAGCATTAAATCTTCCCCCTAAACCGATAAGAACACCATATATTATATAGGCCCTATTATCTATGAAGTGGTGGGTTATATAAATGAACGAGTTGTACTATGGAGTTTTAGCTTTTGAAATTTTTTAAGTTGTGCATCCAATACGAGGACAAAAGATTTGCTTGGATGAGAAAACTTCTCACAAATTGACGATTTTACCATCTACCTTCTTGAGTGCATTTACGTCAAAATAACTGAGCAATATTCATCCACGTGTACAACACAACACACTTTGCACACACATTATTCTTTCATGAAAATAAATAAGATCTTCATATGCTTTTAGCAAGCAATAATATTCCTATATAAATGGTTAACGTCTTTCCAACTTACAAAACTTTTTCTCAAACCACCACAAGAGAGAGAAAGAGAATAAGAAAATGTGTAAAGGCGTGAATGAAGAAGAGAACAGAAGTGTCCACGGAGGTTGCCGGAGTCTCTGCACGAGACAGAATGTTCCGGTTAGGTGTGAGCTTCGTGGCGGCGACGCCTCCGTGTTTTGCGAGGCTGACTCAGCTTTTCTCTGTAGGAAATGCGACCGGTGGGTTCACGGAGCTAATTTTCTTGCTTGGAGACACGTGAGACGCGTGCTATGCACCGCATGTTATAAACTCACGCGCCGATGCCTCGTCGGAGATAACTATCACTTTGTCTTACCGTCGGCGACGGCAGGAGAATCCACCGTTGGGGATATAACGACGTTGAATGAACAAGATAGTAGTAATAACGAGGTTCCGTTTTGTGTTTCTCTGATTTAGTTTTTTTCCCTTTTTGTGTTGTAAGATATTAATTCCTAGGATTTGTAATGCATTTTCTATTAGGAAAAATCTGGGGAGTTTAATATATGAAACTCATAATTAGAATTTTAAGTAATGGGTGTTGACTAAAAATAGAAAGAATAAATTTCTCCAACTGAAGGGAAAGGAAAAAGGTTCTTTCTTTGAATCTGGAACTATGTCCTCTTCTGAATACGTGTGAAACTAAAAGGAAACAAGCTAAAAAAAGTTCAAGCAAGAATCAATCAAACTGCGTTTGGCTTTCGCTGGTTAACTGTTCTTATGTGTTTACCAAAATCTAAAGAACGAAACTTAGGTTCACCCCGAAGTGGTGAACTTACCAATTAAAATGACACATATATTAATAATAAAATATATTAGTTTTTAAAACAAAAATCTAAAATAATTAAAAAAAATAATGACGCTTATTTTAATGACGCTAACGCCACTAATTAAACTCTAAATCTTAAATTTTAAACTCTAAACCTTAAATCTAAACCCTAAACCCTAAACCCTAAATCCTAAACCCTAAACCCTAAATTCTAAACCCAAACTCTAAACCCTAAACCCAAACCCTATATTTTAAACTCAAATCCTAAACCCTAAACCCAAATCGTAAACTCTAAACCCAAACCCTAGACTTTAAACTCAAACCCTATATCATAAACCAAAACCTAGACTCTAAACCCAAATCTTAAACCCTAAAGAAACAACATCAACATAGGATTTGGGTTAAGGGTTTACGATTTGAGTTTAGGGTGTAGGGATTAAGTTTGGATATATGGTTTGAGTTTAGAGTCTATGATTTGGGTTTAGGATATAGGGTTTGAGTTTAGGGTTTACGGTTTCGGTTTAGGGTTTAGGATTTGGGTTTAAGATATAGGGTTTGGGTTTAGGGTTTAAGGTTTGGATTTAGGGTTTACGGTTTGGGTTTAGGGTTTAGGATATAGATTTAAAGTTTAGAGTTTAGTTAGTGGCGTTAGCATCATTAAAATTGGAATTATTATTTTTTTCAATTATTTCAGATTTTTTTAAATAAAATTAATTTATTTTATTATTATTCTAGGTGGCATTTTGATTGGTAATAAAAGGAAAGGTGAATTTAAAGATTTACCCTAGGGGTGAACCCAAGTATTGTTCAAAACTAAAACGTCTCTCATGGGAAGCATCTTCTTCATGCAACGCTAAATGTTACGGTATGAACCCGTTCAAGCTAGCTTATTGTGGAAAAGTGCTGAGTCAAACTGCAGTACTCTAAAATAATAATGACCTAAAATATATATAAAAAAGAAAACATCATGACAGGTATCAGCAAACCTCCTACCACATATCACAAGAAAAAAAAAAATCTACTTTATATTTAAATATATATATAATTTGCTAGAAATTTCATTTGTAGAGACTATTTTCCTATTAGAAGGAGATCTAAAAAAAAAATTTCTTTTAAAATAGGAGAAAAGTGTTAGTGCAGTGACGACTGAGTTTTAGAAGCCGAAGAAAAACAACTCCTCAAAATGTCCATGTATCAGCCGTGAAGTACTACATGAAGTCGTACAAGAAGTGTCGTGAAGTGAAGCTGAAGTGAAGATGTGTAGCTAACTTGAAAACTGAATTTGGAGCCGACGTAGAGCTAAACTACAAGATAACTTAGAGGCTAAACAAGCTATGATTTACCTTGGAAAAAGGTAAATCATCAAGGGAAGATTTCCAAAAGGCTTTGAAGAAATTTTAGAAATATTCCATAAAGGAATTAGAGTTGTGAATATCTCTTCCTTGAGAAGTTGGCAAGGATAAGCCACGAAGTCTACATGTATAAGTAGACAGAGACGTGCCTTGAGATAGGTACCTCCTCAAGAGAATGTCGTAAGCATAAGGGCTTTGGTGTTGAATTAGAGTAGACACAAAGCATAAGGGCTAGGGGTCATGAGGGGGTCAGAGGGGTTCTTGGGTTAGTTTGATCTAGGAACGTTTTAGGCTATTGTTTGTCTGGACTGTGACATGTTAGTCAATTCGAAAGAGAGCTAATAAGACACTTTATCTATGTAAAGATAAAATTTCATTATATATTGTTGTAATACTTTGTGAATAAATAAAAGCATTGTACTTGTATGTATTACTCTCTAGAACTCTTTGCACCTTCAGAAAGTTCACTATTTTGGCTCCCTCCCCGTACTGTCACTTTCACTACGTCTAAAAATTCTTAGTGCAGCGTTCCAACGTTCCCGTGCCGCAACAAGCTGGTTTCCTCGATTAAATTTTTTTTTTTTAAAGTGTAAGCAAAATAAGAAGTTGGTTTACTTTTCCCGACAAGAAACTGTTTTACCACGTATAAGAGTATTTATATATATCATCATCATGAGAAGAAGCCATACATTCTTTTAGGGAAAAAGAAAACACAGTGATACATCGTTGGTGATGATGATGGGTCATAGTCATAATTGTCGCCAGGCGCCAGCTTTCACGAATCTTCCTTTCACTCTTTTTTTCGTGTCAGCTCTTGCTTTGCAGGACGCATATCGAATCTGTTTTCCAAAACTTCAATTCAAACAATTAATCTTGAATCAATTTTTTGTTTATGTTAAAACTCTGTTTTGTCACGTTTTACAAAAGAAAAAGGAAAAAACTCACGTTCGCTTGAGTTTCTCCTCTTTGTATCTCAACTTAGCTTCGTTCCTTGCTTGTAGGGAATTAACTTCAAGATTCGATTCCCATGGCGGATCACTCATTATAACCTTATAGACATATCACAATCCTGGTAATCCGTTGCACTGTTTCATGACATGTGATGTTGGAGATGGTAAGCGACATGGTGGTATGGATTTGTCCGTGAGAGCAAGGCAGGTGAATCAGGTGATGTAAGAAGAGGAAGTCCAGTGTTGTTGTTCATTTGCGACGGACATGGCTGATGATAACTTGTACATTCTTGATGTCCTGGTGACGTTGCGTGAAAAGAGAATTTGCCGAGTTCATTGTAGTAATATTTAGAAAGAATCAAAAGGAAAAAAGAAAAGCAATAGTGACTTTTTAAGCGTTGTCTATAGTGAGGTAACGTGTTTATTGTTTTTGTAGATCAAGAGACAATTTGGTACCGTGTGATCAAATTATATTTATACTGATATACATATATCTGTTCTTGTGGCTCACATCCGATTATATCATCTCCAACATCAAAGTTTAACGGCGCATTTTCCAAGTTAAGTCATTCACATATATCTTCTTCACCTTAGAATCAAATTAATACGTCCCTGACAATACACACAAATGAGAATAATATCGTTCGTCAAGAACTTAAAACATGTTTGAGTAGGTTTTCAATTTTTTAGTGGTGCCTTAGAATCCACATGAAAAGATGATTGGTCACTGAGATCTTGAGTGCAATTGATGTTGTGTCGCATCATGGAATAAGAGGAACCAATCAAACTGTCTTTTTTTTTTGGGCACCTAACCAATCAAACTGTCTAACTCGTTGATTTTAGTCATAAGGAATATGGTATTGTTGGGATCAAGCAAGGGCAAAAAAACCAACCAATCTATTCTAGTAGAACAACAATGTCACCTATAAAAGTAGGATCCAATAAAAAAAGCTCATTTTTATATAACTGCATCTAATTATATCAAAGCACTACCACGTTATAATTTTATCTACCAAAGACGGATATCACTTTTTCTTTGAAAGCGCTTTTATGATGATGACGTAAGCTTGTGAAATAAAACTGTCCTAATTCTTCTGAATATAACTGCAACAATTGACGTGTACAGTGTACTCCACTATAATTTCTATTTTTTTAATATCATTTTTTGGTTTACTTTTATTTGTCTTGCACCATATGTATTTTCTTTCTTCTTTCACCATTTGGGCCATTAATTAAAATTTTGTTGGCAAAAATGATATTTAAAAAAAAAAAATTTATATTTGTGTATTCTTTATAATCATATTTGTGTATGAATTTTTATCAAAATATATTTTATAAAATAATAGAAATTTAAAAGTTGATCAAGCATACGTTCGGTTCTTTGTAATTATATGTATGTGTATCCGTTTCTTTGTAATCATATTATATGTTCTAGATTTTGACCCATGGATCTAATGTTGGTTTGTATTTTTTTTTTATGTTTCTATAAATATTTAACGTTTATTGATAACTTTCTTAATTATTGTTTAAATAAATTAGATACAATTATATAAATAGAATAATAAGAAGCTTCTTAAATAAAATGAATAAAGAGTTAGACATAAATTAAATTTCAAAAAACACATTTATAAAAACATAAAAACAAAAAATTACAATCCAAGATTATACGTACGGGTCAAAATCTAGAACATACAATATAATTACAAAGAAATGTGTACACGAAATATAATTACAAAGAACCGAATGTTGGATCAACTTTTAAATTGCTATTATTTGATAAAATAGATTTTGATTAAAATTTATACACATATAATTACAAAGAATACACAAATATACAAATTAAATTTAAAAAAAAAAATATATATATATATATATATATCTGCCCTTCAGAATCTAGTGAATTAATTAAACCAGCGGCAGAAAGTTCAAAAATCTAAGAGTACATCGGGAAAAGTCTGTTTGAGAAGGACAACTAGAGACTGGACCAAGCTTTGAAGTCTATGTCTTATATGGTAGAAGAAATTACTTGTGTGTCAGTGATGAAACCTTCTCGATGAGACAACGAATACGTCATGCTATGAGAAACATTTCTCGCAGATCAAAGAACGTGTGTCATGAAAGACAGAGGAAATGGCAGTGTACATGGATGCCACGATTTAGGCATAGTTTGGCCAAACTGGATTTGCTGGAAAATATTGTTTGTATGGTTGCACAGTGGTCGCATTTTGGCCCTATATTTTGAGACATGATGAATAAAGATGGTTTTGTTAAACTCAAACAAAGAAAAAAAACTTGTGAGATATCTAATCGAATTTAGATACTCGTGTTTCTGTTATTTCTTGATCAAGAAACACACGTAAGATCTTGGAAAACAGATATTCATGAACATTTAAGAGCTCACTAAGATGCAAATATTGTAAAGAAGATGATAAGTCTTTACAATATCATTTACAGAATTCATGTCAATGAAATGTGATTAAACCTAAAGCTTTGTCATAACTTTAGTTGATTTAATCTTCATGCATAATTATCAACCAGTCGAGAATAAGTAATTTCCAAAGATGTTTTCATCATTAAAATACAAATTTGAACTTTTATTAAATTCCATAGTACGTCATAATGTCTTCCATAATCAAAATATATTATTCTAACAAATAGTCAAATAGTTTTGTCTCCTGAAAAAGAATAAGAAACTCCATTAATAAATAATTGGAAAAATGATCGATGAATACACGAAGTATTGGTCATGGCTAACCATGCAAACTAAACAAATGTATATTTAGCTACACGGAGTATATATTATGCATGACAACATCCCTCAACTTTACGATGTTATGTAGGTTACATCACGAGTTTAATTTCATATCAAAACAATGATGTGTATATCAGAGATCGTTTACCTCTCTCGTTACATCAATTAAAATGTGACGTACCTGACGGTAATTTACCTAAATTAGATTTTGATCCATATTTTAAAAGCGTAAAAATATTTTTAACAAAATCTAATTTACAAAATCAATATGTTTTATAAATTTTGATAAGTAGTGTTTTAACATTTTTATTTTAGTGTATTTGAAAACAATGATTATATTAAATATAAAAGTTATATAAGATATTATTTTTTTATTCTTTTAATCTGTTTTGGTATGAATTTTTAATAAAATTTCTGTAATTCATTTGATTAATTTTGTGATATATACTTATTTGATAAAAATATTTACTATAAAACTTCTTTGATGTCAATTTATTGACTCTAACATTTTATTTCTTTAATATTAAATTATTAAGTTAATGAATTATTTTATATTTTTTTTCATAAACAAAAATTTCATTCATTCAAATTTAGTAAACCTTTCATATTAGATTTTTATTCTTTGATTATTTTTATTCTTAAAAATATATAATTGATAATTATATACGCAAGATTATGTTTGGTTTAAGTTGACCTCAAATAAGTTTTAAACAATAAAATGTTAGAGTTAGTAAATTGACAGCAAATAATTTTTATAATTAAAAAATTAGCAAACAATTATATATCACATAATTAATCAAACGAATTACAATTTTTTTAGTAAAAGTTCATAACAAAACAGATTAAAATAATTAAAAACACAAAACAGATTAAATAAAAATAATATAATTATATATTTTTAAAAGACACTAAAACAAAAATGTCAAAACACTAAAATAAAAATTTTAAAACATCACTTATTAAAAGTTCATAACAAAACAGATCATATAAATAAAAATAATACAATTATATAGTTTTAAAGTACACTAAAATAAAAAATGTTAAAACACTACTTGTCAAAAAATGTTAAAACATATTTATTTTGTAAATTAGATTTTGTTAAAAATATTCTTACGCTTTTAAAATGTGTCAAAATCTAATTTTAGTTAAATTATAATCGGATCGATCATATTTTAATTGCTGAAACAAGATATTTAAACGATCTCTAACATCCACATCAGTTTTTGGATAAATGAAATTAAACTCGTGATGTTAACTACATAACATCATAAAGTTGAGGGATGTTGTCATGCATAACATATAATTCGTGTGGCTAGATATACATTAATTTAGTTTGCATGGTTAGCCATGTGGTGACCAATACTTCATGTAGCTAGTAATCATTATTCCTAAATAATTAGATTAGTTGTTTTAGTTACACTATTTGTCCTATACAAGATATAATTGTTATCTTAACTATACCGAGTTTCATAATTATACTATGTAACCGTTTGTTCAAGTTATGCAAGCTGTCCTAATCATACCAATGTACTAGTTATATCAGTTTTATTTACAGTTCTTATCTATGTATGATCTAATGCAATTTCAGTACAATTCAATTTCTATAATGCATAAAGTATCATTGTAAGGTTTTAGGAGACAAAAAAATTATGTACTTATGTTCTTGGGTTATTAACATCTTAAAAACTCCAAATTGAATAGTAAAACCTTAAACTTAAAAAACAACTTAAAATTAAAGTTTGAACCAGAGCGTATGCAGGGGAGAATGTATTTACGGCATACGGAGTCACGTGCCCCAGCTAATTTTTAATTTTGTTTAAGCATTCAGTTTTAAATCTTGAGTTTTTTGAAGTAATTAGCTTAAATCATATGACAATGCCCTGTATAGCTTAAAAGTTTGTAGTTGTACCTCCGATTAAAGCTCTCCTAGATCCGCCACTGAATGTATGTGAAGAATAATTTGTTGGCTAATAGGAAAAAAAGAAATATGAAAAGATCCACAATGAAGAAGAAGAGTAGGAGGAGAAAGAACCAAAACAAAATTTATTTGGTTTTTCTAATTATTTGTTGAGAAATTTTCTAAATAGCCCTTTTTAATTTATTTTCACAAAAATATCTTTCAATTAAGAAAAATACCAAAAAAAGTTTTAATAAAGAGTAAATATACATTTATACCCTAAGGTTAACTAATATAGACTTGATATTTAGAGTTAAAGGGTTGAGTTTCAAATTTGAAAAAACAAATAAATAAATATTAAAATTTTCAAAATAAAAAGAGTTATTTTTGTCATTTTCTTTTTTGGAAGATATTTTGGTGACAAAAACTTTTAAAATGGCTATTTGAAAGAATTACCCTTATTTTTTAATAATATAATATAAATTATGGATAATGGATGTAATAGATAGATCCATATTATTGTAAAGAGATTAGGTTATGTATTTTTAAGTAGTTGTGTGAGATTTTTTTTTTATTTGTCATTTTGATGTATGTCGTTAAAAAAAGAGTCATTTTGATCATATCCTCGAGAAGACTAATGAAGAAGACAGTGAAAAGTACGGACTTTTGAGAGTTCGATAATAGATTAGATTGAAATTGCGAGAATTCGTATTTGGTTCAAAGTCTTATGAATAATTCGATTATATATTTGTTTGTAATTTCTCAGATTCATTAAGGGTTTATATGTTTCTTATGCTCTCTTTTTTTGTCCACTTGTTTCGTATGCTCTTTTTTTTTTTTGGACAAATTTTTAAAAAGAAGTGCAACACGAGAATTTTCCGGGAGATCACCCATCCTAGTACTACTCTCGTCTAAGCACGTTTAAATGCGGAGTTCTGATGGGATCCGGTGCATTAATGTTAGTATGATCGCACCCGTTTCGTATGCTCTTTAGTTAAGAAAATTATACATATTTTTATAAAGGGTATCCATAAGAATATTGGACATGGAGCCCCAATCTCTTGTTATCATAATAAAAGACCCATTTATAATAATAATAATAATAATATTATTAAATTGGAATAATATTGTAAACTTCAACTGTTAAAAAAACGAAGTAGTTGTAAAAAAACGAAAAATGTGTTATAAACCAAATGATGATCGACCATGGACCAGCCCGTACTGCAGGCTCAATCCGGGACATGATAAAGACAACCAGAGACTATGTGTTTATCTAGTATATATTTCATGTATATCTGTAACATAGTGTTTATCCTTATCCTTATCTTGTTAGGATAAACATGACCGTATGACGGTCTAATACCTTGTATATATATAGACCTTCTGGTCGACAGTAATGATAACAGAAGTATTTTCCCAACACTTCATTTACAACACGTTATCAGCACGACGTTGCTCTCATAAACCCTAACCCTAAAAACCAGAAATAAATCCGAGCAGTAAAAACTCTAATTCCCGACAAACTTCAAACAGCTCTATCCCTCAACTCCGGTGGATCCAGACGACGAGCCA
>NC_027752.1:31916597-31925564 GCF_000695525.1 Brassica oleracea var. oleracea
CCAATCCGGGACATGATAAAGACAACCAGAGACTATGTGTTTATCTAGTATATATTCCATGTATATCTGTAACATAGTGTTTATCCTTATCCTTATCTTGTTAGGATAAACATGACCTTATGACGGTCTAATACCTTGTATATATATGGACTTTCTGGTCGACAGTAATGATAACAGAAGTATTTTTCCAACGCTTCATTTACAACAAAATGTTGAATTTATCATTTGGGTTTGAAATTCCTCTGAGGTTGCTCTACCAGCAACAAGAAGCAACAACTTTTGCCACCGTCGATGTTCCAATCCCAATTTTTTTTTAACTGAAACTTTTTGATGTTGTTTGGCAGTTGGAGTACTTAATCGAGTTATATTTAGTCCATGGTTCATGGACCCAATTTCTGAGATACTACAATATAAACTAAAAACAATTGACTGAATTTTCGTTCAAAAAAGGCGCCAATACTTTTAGTTGTCTTATATATATAAAAATCCTATTGTAAAATATAGACAACATCAATGGCGTCGATTAATAGACTCGAAAATGCAGGTTTTTAATGACATCAAACGCAAGGAAGAGAAGCAAGGTGGCATAACCAGGTCTGTTGGATCTTTCTCTTTTTTCAACCGTATGCTTTCCTTATTGGGTCTTCATGATATTAAAACCTTAGGCAGAAGGTATAATTGGTTAGGAAAAAGGTCCAAATTTACCATTATGTCTAGAATTGATGGGGCTGTAGCTTATTGTAGTTGGCTAGATATGTACCCTATGGCCAGAGTTTCTCTTCTCCCATGGATAAGATCTGATCATAGGCCTTTGCTTCTTGATACTGATGAAAACAAAAAGAAGAAAAGGTCTCTGTTTAGATATGATAGCAGATGGAGATTATACTCGGGTTTAAAACAAGTGGTCGAGCAAGTTTGCAGTCAAGAAAGCTCTAACATGTCTGATGGAAACATTCACTCAATCATCTTGCAGTGTAGAAAATCTCTGTCCCAGTGGAGAAGTAAGCAAAACACCAATTCGGAGAACATCATTCAGGAGCTTAAGCAAGAGATTCAAGGTGTTTATGACACTCCCATTATCGACTATAATCTCCTGACTACTCTAAAAGCCAAGTTGCAGCTTCAATGCAGGCTTGAAGAAGAATATTGCAGAACTAAGAGTCGAGTTCTTTGGCTGAAAGCAGGAGACAATAACATGAGATACTTCCACAATAAAACGAAGCAGAGAAGGCATTAATAGGATCACTCATATTCAAGATGATCAAGTGAAGTGGATCTCGAAATCAAGTGATATTCATAAGCGTATTGAAAATTATTTTCGGAAGTTATACAAGAGTAATGGGAGTTTGTTGATAATAACTTAATGAGTGGTATTCCTGTGTCACTTACTGAAAATATGAATAGAGCTTTGATTGGACCAATTTTAGAGGAGGAGATTAAAGCTGCAATCTTCAAGATGAACTCAGAGAAAGCCCCGGACCTTGATAGAATGTCACCCAGCTTTTACAAACAGAATTGGGAAGCCATCAAACCAGGTCTTATCTCTTTCATTAAGCTATTTTTTTAGCAAAACAAACTGGATCCCAGAGTTAATCAAACCACATTTGTCTAATACCAAAGGTTGAGAACTCTAGTACAATAAGAGATTACAGGCCAATCAGCTTACAAAACTATCTCTAATATACTAGCTGAGTGTTTGAAACCATAGTTAAACAGTATAATCTCGGAGAATCAGTAAGCTTTTCATCCATGAGAGGTTCATCATTGATAATATCATTGTTGCTCACGAATTAATGCATTCCCTACACACCAAGTCTTGAAATAAATTCATGACTCTAAAACTTGATATTGCTAAGGCTTTTGATAGGATTGAATGAGGATTTATTGACGCAATTAGGCATGGGCAAAAAACTGGAACTGAAGAACCGAACCGGAACCGAACCGAAATACATGAAACCGGAACCAGACTGAAACCCTCAAATATCCAAACGGTTCCTATATTTCTATATCCGAAATAACCTAACCGAATCGGGACCGAGCTCAGAACCAAACGGGTACCCAAATATATAAAAATATTAATTATATATACATATAACATAACTAAATATTTATATATATATATATTTAATTTAAAAGTTTATTAAAAGTATCCAAAAATAGTTGAGGATAACTAAATTATTATAAAGTATTCAAACTACATGAAACTATCCGGGTAGTTTTATCCGAAATATCCATACTTCTTATTTAAATCATCCTAATTATTTGATATTTTACCCTAAATAACAAATATTTTATCCAAATTACCTGAATTACCTGAATCCGAACCGGAACCAAATGAGAACCAATTTTTCTGAATATTTTTCGGTTTCTAGTTTTACTATCCGAACCGAACCGAACCCAAAACTATTCGAACCGAACCAAACCGAAAATATGTCAAGTAGTAAATGAATCCTCTAGCCCCCTACCAGAACTACCCGAAACCCGAAATACCCTAACCGAACTGAACCGATACCTGAAATGTCCATGCCTAGATGCAGTGATGGAAAAAATGGGATTATGTCAACAATGGAGGAGATGGATCATGAGATGCATTACAACTGTAACCTATTCGGTAATAATTAATGGAGAACCCACAAGAATCATTAAGCCTTTGCGTGGTCTTCGCCAAGGTGATCCAATTTCTCCTTATTTATATATTATACTAGATTCTGACCCGCCCTTCGAAAGGGCGGGTATATTTTTTGATTTACATGTTTTTTAGAAATTTAATTTTCATATTTGTGTTTTTTGTAATCATGTGTGTTTTTATTTTTAATTATATTTGTGTAAAATATATTTTTAAAAAATTATAAGTAAGAGGTTTTGATAATTGTATTGAATTTGTGATGTTGCATAACTATACACTTGTGCCATAGTCATTTGACACATTAATTTGACATTTTATTCTTAAACACTTATTAATTTTTTTTTTTAAAAAAATAACAAAATACAGTTACAATTTTGTTTAGTTATCAAATAGTAATTAAATAGGTACAACTATATGTTTTCGCTAAATTGTCATGAATTTATTTCATATATAATGATAATAACGTTATTATTACACATAGTTGTCATGCAATTAAAAAAGTGATTTGTAAATTTTGACCCAATTTAAATGAAAATGTCCACTTTAGTTGTTAAACCCCCGTTGTATTTATTTAAAATATTGTGACTCATGGCCCAATTGTTAAACGAAAACTAGAACGAGGGAACTTAAGCGGCCATCAACTATTTAATGTCCCTCTGTAAATCTATTTTCATGGCGGCCATCAAATATTTTCCTGTAAATTATCAAATTGTTGTGTGATTATGTATTAATTAATTGTGAGTACCTTTACTAAAGGCAATGTCTTCAAGCCTAGCATGGAAGAGTATCATTCAGGCCAGGCCAATAATTCAAAAAGGAATGCATTGGGCAGTTGGTAAAGGAACTCAAATAAGAGTATGGCATGATAACTGGTTATTGGGAGAGGATCTAAAGCCACACCTTCAGGTCCTGGCATGTTTATTCATCCAAATCTTCGAGTGAAGGATCTTTTTATTGCAGGATCATCCTCCTGGAATCAACCTTATTGCAGGATCATCCTCCTGGAATCAACCATTACTTCAACAGTTATTTCAATATGAGGACGTTCAAAGAATAATGCATTTTCTTCCAAGCATAACAAGAAGCAATGACATGTTATATTGGAGGCTAAGCAAAACCGGGAATTACACAGTCAAGTCCGGTTATCACGTTCAAAAATAGATGAGTGACGAGGATGTACATAATGATCAGGTTCAATCAAGTTATTAGAAAATTATGGTCACTAAATATACCTCCTAAGCTTAAAATCTTTTGGTGGAAAGTGCTCCATAATGGATTGCCAGTAGCAACCAACCTAGTTAGAAGCGGATGTAGGATAAATATGGATTGTCAGCTCTGTGGTGAAGGTCACTAATCATTATCTCATCTGTTATACGAGTGTAGAGTATCCAGAGAGATTTGGAACTTAGCATGTCCTCAACTTTCACAGAGCTTCAGTTTGAATATGGATCTCTTGCAATCAGTTCAACACCTAGTAATGGATGGTAAAAGAGAAAGGCATGGCTCTTTAGCTTTGTTTCTAGGATGAATAATATGGAAAATGCGGAACATATTACTATTCGAAAACGTTAGTTCATATCGTACAGGTCATCAAAGCAGGCTAAGCCTTGCAGTTTAATGAACCTGTTGCATCGGATAGTCCAGCAACTCATTGTCATTCCGTTGAAGATATTCTCACTCGAGAACCATGCTACTACTGTATTGTAGATGCTTCTTGGAAGTCCCCTCATGAAAGAGCTGGTATAGGGTGGTCCTTATACAGTCGACAAGGCACCCTTATTAAGTTATTATCCATGGAATCTCTGCAATCGCTCCAACAAACTCATCGCTTGAAGCTGAGGAAATGGCAACCTTGCTAGCGGTTCAACAACTGCACCGACTACGATATGCTAATGTAATGTTTCTAGGAGACAATGCGCAACTTCACAAGAGCTTAAAGGATTGCAACCACTTCTGCAATGAAGCCTCAATAATGGTTCTAGACATCATTAACCTTTCAAAGCTCAATTTTTTTTCTTTTGAGAAAGTTCCTAGAAATCTTGTACATTATGTTGATATGTTACCAAAAAGAGCCAAATTAATGGACCAACAATATGTAATATCACGGTTCAGTAGCTCTGACCATTATACTCTGTTTTTTAAGCTAATGAAAATGTTGCCAAAAAAAAAGAATTTTTATCTGTTCCAATAATGAATCAACTGAATAACTAAATAAAATAGATAGACCTTTCTCTTCGTCTCAGGTCGATAGATCTTCTCAATTGGAAGATCCCCTATATGGATAATACACATTCCAGTTGACCGAGCCTAATTCTAATTGTTTTGTTCCGAAGTAAAGATATCCACGGAGTGGTTCGCCCTATTCAGATATTCACGACCAAGAAGTACTGGATTCTGTTTAGGATAGGTCCTGAAAGGAGAAGGAAGGCTGGAATGCCGCCAGGCGTCTATTATTGAATTCACCCGACCCGATAGTACCAATTTTGGTAACGTCCATCCAGTGCCAAAGTCACTGAATGGGTAAGTCACCAATCCCTAAAACGGACTATGTACTTTATCTGCTGGGTTACGGGGGCATTTTACCAGAGGTTTAGATTGTATCAATCTACCCTTGTGTGATTCCTGTTGAATCATATACTGCGGGGCGCAGGGCGGACGATTTCAAAGCGGACTCCCCCTCCCCATTCATTAGATAGAGAAGATCGCCAAGATTTCGCGATCCGCTGCCGAACTTATTCCATTTCAATATTATGCCTTGAAGAGGACTCGAACCTCCACGCTTTTTAGCACGAGATTTTGAGTCTCGCGTGTCTACCATTTCACCACCAAGGCATCTTGAAAGTGAATCGTATTCCATAAATATGATATCTATCTAGTACGGTGTATTGAATATATGACAAAGGTGGAGTGTTGAAGTATTTCTATTGATCGGTCATGTCATATAGGCCCGAGTCGGACATCTAATTGCTTAGATTTGAATTATCCTTATCCGGAGGATGCCTTATATATATATTAATATTATATCAAAAAGATGGACAATCAAACCTATTTCTCGATTCAATAGAAGTCCAACCAAAGAGGTGAATAGGGTCCCAAATAACGAGAGATATGTAAAAAGTAGGTCAGATTTCGCCTATTCCTAATCCTAAATGGAATGTAACGACGTAGGGATCCCTATGTAAACATAGTATCTATTTAGGATTAGGAATAGGCGAAATCTGACCTACTTTTTACATATCTCTCGTTATTTGGGACCCTATTCACCTCTTTGGTTGGACTTCTATTGAATCGAGAAATAGGTTTGATTGTCCATCTTTTTGATATAATATTAATATATATATAAGGCATCCTCCGGATAAGGATAATTCAAATCTAAGCAATTAGATGTCCGACTCGGGCCTATATGACATGACCGATCAATAGAAATACTTCAACACTCCACCTTTGTCATATATTCAATACACCGTACTAGATAGATATCATATTTATGGAATACGATTCACTTTCAAGATGCCTTGGTGGTGAAATGGTAGACACGCGAGACTCAAAATCTCGTGCTAAAAAGCGTGGAGGTTCGAGTCCTCTTCAAGGCATAATATTGAAATGGAATAAGTTCGGCAGCGGATCGCGAAATCTTGGCGATCTTCTCTATCTAATGAATGGGGAGGGGGAGTCCGCTTTGAAATCGTCCGCCCTGCGCCCCGCAGTATATGATTCAACAGGAATCACACAAGGGTAGATTGATACAATCTAAACCTCTGGTAAAATGCCCCCGTAACCCAGCAGATAAAGTACATAGTCCGTTTTAGGGATTGGTGACTTACCCATTCAGTGACTTTGGCACTGGATGGACGTTACCAAAATTGGTACTATCGGGTCGGGTGAATTCAATAATAGACGCCTGGCGGCATTCCAGCCTTCCTTCTCCTTTCAGGACCTATCCTAAACAGAATCCAGTACTTCTTGGTCGTGAATATCTGAATAGGGCGAACCACTCCGTGGATATCTTTACTTCGGAACAAAACAATTAGAATTAGGCTCGGTCAACTGGAATGTGTATTATCCATATAGGGGATCTTCCAATTGAGAAGATCTATCGACCTGAGACGAAGAGAAAGGTCTATCTATTTTATTTAGTTATTCAGTTGATTCGTTATTGGAACAGATAGCAACAACAATTTCATCCGACATGCGTATTTTTGATTTTCCAATGGATTTCCATCCTTCATTAATGGAAATTTTTTTGATGTAGTGAGTAATAGCTCTGGTTGTTCGCTGTTCAAGAATTCTTGAACAGCGAACAACCAGAGCTATTACTCACTACATCAAAAAAATTTCCGTTAATGAAGGATGGAAATCCATTGGAAAATCAAAAATACGCATGTCGGATGAAATTGTTGTTGCTATCTGTTCCAATAACGAATCAACTGAATAACTAAATAAAATAGATAGACCTTTCTCTTCGTCTCAGGTCGATAGATCTTCTCAATTGGAAGATCCCCTATATGGATAATACACATTCCAGTTGACCGAGCCTAATTCTAATTGTTTTGTTCCGAAGTAAAGATATCCACGGAGTGGTTCGCCCTATTCAGATATTCACGACCAAGAAGTACTGGATTCTGTTTAGGATAGGTCCTGAAAGGAGAAGGAAGGCTGGAATGCCGCCAGGCGTCTATTATTGAATTCACCCGACCCGATAGTACCAATTTTGGTAACGTCCATCCAGTGCCAAAGTCACTGAATGGGTAAGTCACCAATCCCTAAAACGGACTATGTACTTTATCTGCTGGGTTACGGGGGCATTTTACCAGAGGTTTAGATTGTATCAATCTACCCTTGTGTGATTCCTGTTGAATCATATACTGCGGGGCGCAGGGCGGACGATTACATGATATATATATCAAAACTACAAAAAATATTATCATAATACTTTTATGGTATAGTTCACATATGTTCATCACTTCGGTTTTATAATCTAAACACATTTAACAAAAATGTAATTTATGAAGCTCAAAAAAAAAAAATTATGAAGCGCATTACTAGAACTCTAAGAAATGTGTTTATATATCGCAAAAACGAAAACGTCTCTGCAACTGAAAGTAAAGGAAGAAGGTTTAAATAATATTCAACTCTTCAATATGTTTGAGACTGAAAGGAAATAATACTAAATCAGACCACCAATTTCAAAATCCAATCAAGAATCAATCAAACGGTGCAGTCTTCAGGCACAAGCAGTGGCGGAGGCAATGAAGGATTAGCGGGCTCAGTTGACCCTGTTAATTTTAAAATTTAGTTTAATATAAGCCTATTATATTAGTATATATATTGAATATTTGGTTCAAGGGTTTGACCCCCTTGTTTATTGTGAAATCTCTAATAACTTTTTTCACATATGATTTTGATTCCATTGAGTTTTGCTTCTACTTCCACCACTGGGTACAAGGGAATAATAGAGACTTTTTGTTGGCTTTTCGTTGATCATTTTCACGAACTCTCGCGTTCAATTTTTGTTGGAATGAACTATTTATATTGTTTAGATTCTCTCCAAATAGGTGAAACCATCTTTTTGCCAACGAGCTATTAAAACAGTGTCTAATAGGCATTCCGCCACTCGGATTCAGTTATCATTAGGAAATTGTTTGGATTATCGACAAAACAGTGAAACCACTTTTTTGCACTTTCTTTTTTTTTTTGTCTTTCTTACATACCATTTGATGAATTCTAAAGTACACTCAGAAATAGAGTTTTTAGAAATAAAAACTTGACTAGCAAGCAAACTCGAAATAGAAAGATTAAGCTATGATCAGCTATGGAAAATGTATATTTTGGGTTAGGCACTTTAATGATGATCTTCTATACTATTGACTCTTTTACGTTTTGGTTGACTCTCCCGAGCTCGGCATATTTGACTTCTTAGGGGATGTATTCAACTGAGAGTTTCAGGTGATTTGTATTAAAATGACAAATCCACTGTTATTGAAACATGAATTTTAAAAACTCATTTAAAATCCACTGTTATTGAATTTGACATTTCTTAAAGTACTCTGAAATCCACTGTTGTTGAAAATATTTTAAGCTGTGGAGTTTTAAAGTTTTCAGGTGATTTTAGGGTGTTTGGGTATGATTTCTTAGTTAAAAAAATTAAAACTCAAATCCCATAGTTTTAGGTGATATTCTAGAGTCACTACAAGAAAACAGCGGTATTCTGACGGACATTCCGACGGAAAATGAAATCTTCGGAATATACCGAGGAATTTCCGAGGAAATTCCGAGGAAACACAAAATTTGGGGTTCCTCGGAATATACCGACGGAATTCCGAGGAAAACTCAGTCCGTCG
>NC_027752.1:31925664-31928023 GCF_000695525.1 Brassica oleracea var. oleracea
AGACAATGACTCCAATTCATCCTATAATTGACTAAGTAAGGTCCGACAGACCAAACACTTGGAAATTACGTTAGGATCTACTGGGAACCGTCAAAGTCGAAAACTCTTGATTAACAATTAAAACTCAAAATGGCAAACGGTCGCGACTCAAAGAGATCGACCGAGACAAAGTCATAATGAGCTTAAAACTATAACGATTCGACATCTCGAGTCAGCATTTCACACCGAACGAACAGAGTCATTTCAAATCTTGAGAAATCACGATTTTTGATAGACAAATCTAAGTTGAGAGATTCAGTTCGGTCACTAAAAGAGTTCGAGATGACAAGAAAATAACAAAATAAAAGCCTCGAAGGCGAAGGTTCGAAAAACTACAACAATGAGTCATCTATGACTCAAAAGAAAACAACAAACAAGGAAAACTAAGCTTCCCGATCACTCTCGCGATCATTAAGCGCGGAAAGCTCCGAAGCTCCGACGCTCGATCCTCGGGCAATCGGAAGGACTTGCACCGCAGCATCTTCCAACACCTTGCCGGTGTCTTCTTCGCCTCCTCGAACAGTCAAAGGATTTTCGATACGAAGCGTCGTTTCCTCGCACCCTTCTCCAACCGGGCGAGTAAACGAGACATGAAGATTCGCCGCGGTCTCCGAGTCAATTAAGCCGGCGTTGGAACCAAACGGATCGAGGCCCGCCAGAATCCGGGCATCCACGAACTGAGACTCCAACGTAAGAGGAGAGAGTCTAAAGTCTCCCTCAGGGATCTCGCCAACCTTCAGCTGCTCGGCCTCTTGTTCGTACTTCCTCTCATACTCGACGAACATATCAATGGAGGCTTGCGGTATGTCGTTCCCGGCTCCCTTCAAGGCCTCGAGGCACTTCCTAGTCCCAAAGGCTTGGCTGTAGAGTAACCGAGCCTCGTCGTAAGGACCCCGACGATCCTCTCGAGAACGAATCCTGGCAAAGCAACGATTAGCCTTGGCGGCCATTTCCGCCTCTACTCTCCCCCTTTCTCTCGTCACCTCCAAGATTCTGGAGTCTCTCAGACGTTTCATCTCTCGCTCGTGCGTGGCGGCGAGTGAAGCCCTCTCACTCTCGAGATCGGTGTTTTTCTGTTCAAGCTCGCGGACGGTTCGTCGAGACGAATCCAGCGCAGCTTTAAACTCGTCGCGTCGAGCAGCGGTGCGGGTCATCACCCCGTCGAGCCTCTGCAGATCAGCCCTCAACTCGTTCAGTTGACGAGCAGACACCTCTTCCTTCTCAGCGAACTCTTTTTTGGCCCGCTCGAGCTCCTCCAAGGCTCCTTTGAGGGCCGTGTCGTATTTATCAATCACGACATTCATCGTGCTATCACCCTGAACGCGCGACACAACAGAAATCGTGAGAAGTTAGGAGTCAAAGGATTCAGAAAAATCGTAAGAAGTTAGGACCAAGCCGTTTACCAGCAGTTTGACCCTTGCAGCTTCTTCGTATTCACCCCCGAAGATCAGGTCCTTCACAGCAGGAAGAGGTTTCGCCCTCCCTCTTAGTTGACGGAGAAACTCCCCACATTTCTCCGGAACATATACTAAGGGAGCCGGTCCCTCGTAGTGAAAGGCGACCTTGTCGGGAAAGTTGAATCCAGGAGCCCTCCTTAGAATAGCAGAGCCACCGGAAGAAGTGCCGATCTGGACGGCCCCTCCTCCGACGGGAATCGGAGTTCTCTCGCAAGGAAGCGTCGGGACAGGGGACTGCCTCTCATCGTCGCCTTCATTATTTCCTCTCCTTATCAGGAGTGGCGACCCCTCGCTATCCCCTTCGGAATCATCCGAGCAAGCGACATTAAGAGAAGTCTCGCGCTCCCCCCCTTCACTCACTCTTTCCTCGTTATTCCCTCCCTCCGAGGCTTCGACCTCAGAACCCCCTTCTTCGGGTTGGATTTCTTCTCCTCGAGCATCTTCTTCCTCTTGCTCGATTTGCTCGTTGGCGTTTTCCACCTGCTCATCGGCATCTCCCAACTGCTCGCCGGCGAACTTCTTCTTTGTCTTTTTGGGCTTGCTCTTCTTCCGGGGCTCAATAGAAGGAGGGGCCTCGCTCGTCCCCTCGGCGCCCCTCCCGGCTCTCGAACCATCGTCTCTTTTTCTTTTCTTGCCCTTCCCCGCAGTTCTGGCACCGGAAGGGAGAGCCTCGCCAGAACGAGGAACCGCTGCTGGGGGTCCTTCCCCGCTAGCCAGCCCCAGCTGGGCCGCTATTATTACGCTCAAGTCAGGGAGAGTGCCCATCTTCTTCGCCTCGGTAATTTGTTTTTGGATATCCCTCGGGAAGATGTCCAGTCGCTTAGCACGAATGGGAAGAACGGTCGGGAGGTCGGATCTCCACC
>NC_027752.1:31930090-31933576 GCF_000695525.1 Brassica oleracea var. oleracea
AGTGGCATATCTCAATCCCAAGGAAGTACTTCAACTCTCCCAAATCTTTGATATCAAAAGCATTTTTAAGAAAAGTTTTAGTTGAGAAAATACCTTCCTTGTTGCTACCAGTAATGATAATGTCATCCACATAGACTAAGATGACCATAATACCTTGCTTACTAGTTAATGTGAGGAGGGTGTGATCAGCTTCTGACTTTACAAAGCCTCTTCCGTTGAGGGTGGTGCTCAACTTATGATACCAACCCTTGGAGATTGCTTCAAGCCATAAATTGCCTTCTTTAATCTGAGAACATTTCCTGGCTTCACCATGTTCTCAAGACCAGGAGGTGGTCTCATGTAGACTTCATCCTTCAATTCTCCTTGAAGAAATGCATTCTTCACATCCATCTGCCATAAATCCCACTTAAGGTTGACAGCAAGAGACAAGAGAATCCTTATAGTGTGAAGCTTGTCCACTGGTGCAAAAGTGTCTAGATAATATTCACCATATACTTGAGTACATCCCCTTGCAACCAGTCTTGTCTTCTTTCTTTCTGGTTTTCCATTGGCTCCATACTTGATAGTGTAGAGAAGCCGGCTTGTCACTGCCTTCTTTCCTTTTGGAAGTTCAGTCTCAAACCATGCATCATTCTTGATCATGACTCCCATCTCATCTCCAACAGATTTTCTCCACTCCTTGTGTTGCATAGCTTCTTCATATGTTCTTGGAATGTATTCCTGATCCAATTCACTGATGAAGACTTGATGATCTTCTGGATATTGAGCAAGGGAGCATACTGCACTTATTGGGTGAGCTACAGCTTCAGCATTGAAGTAAACTCTTGTGTTGATCCAGTGTGAAGGTTGCCTGATCCTTGTACTCCTTCTCAAAGGTTGTATCTACTCAGGTTCTGCTTCATTTTCTTCATTTGGCGCCTCTACTTGAGTCTCAGCATCTGATTCTGATGGCATCTCATCTTGATCATGAGCTACAGAGCTCTCTTCAGGTTGAGCTTGTGTATCATTTGGCGCCTCTACTTGAGTCTCAGCATCTGATTCTGATGGCATCTCATCTTGATCATGAGCTACTGAGTTCTCTTCAGGTTGAGCTTGTGTAGACTGCTTAACATTTCTACTGCCCCCCTTCATGATCAGGATGAGTGTTCTCAACACTATCAGCTGCAGTAGATGGTACATTTTCAGGGACATGTTCCACCATTGGTAGAGAAGGCATACTGATTCCCAGGCTCTCCATTACTCTCCTAAGGTTGTTTGTTATATCTGAAGCTGATTGAGAAAGATCTTTGAGCTCATCCTAACTCTTTCCATCATAATAGCCTCTAGATTCTACAAACTTCACATCCTTTGATATCAAGACTCTCCTAGACTCTGGAATAAATCATTTGTAGCCCTTTTGGTGAGGAGAATAGCCATAAACACTGCACTGGTGCTTCTTTGCGCCAGCTTATCTCTTTGTTCTCCTGGAATCAAGACAAAACACAAGCACCCAAACACACATATATGCTCTATGGATGGTTTAGTTTTGTTCAGTATCTGATATGGAGATTGATCTTGAAGGATCCTGGTAGGTATCCTATTGATCAAGTAGCAGGCAGTAAGGACATCATCTGCCCAATAGCTTTTGGGCATGCTTGTATGGAACATCATGCTCCTTGCAACCTCCATGAGATGTCTATTTTTCCTCTCAACTACTCCATTTTATTGTGGGGTGTATGGACAACTAGTTTAATGAATCATCCCATATTTGGCCAAGTCTTGTTTAAAAGCATTGCTTGTGTATTCTCCTCCATTATCTGATCTCAAAATTTTTATCTTGGGATTGAAATGGTTACATACATAATTTTGAAAATTTATGAAAGCTTCTAAGACCCTATATTTAGATTGCATCAGTGTGATCCAAGTATATTTTGATTTTTCATCTATAAAAGTCACAAAATACTTATGATGCTCTCTAGATAAACATGGGGCAGTCCATACATCAGAGTGAATCAGGTCAAAGCTATTTTCATAAATAGTACTTGATCTAAGAAAAAACAGATTTGCAATGTTTTCCTAAGATAGAAGCCTCACAATCACTCTTAAAGGAAATACTAGGCAACATGATGTTTAAAGCTCTAGAATGGGGATGTCCTAATCTAGCATGCCACAATACATCTTTAGGGAAATCAGAAATGAAATTTAAAGCATGGGATAAATCGGCAGCAAGCTTAGTATTTTCAAGCAAATACAAGTCTCCCTTGGTGGCACCTTTGCCAAGCAACCTACTAGTTTCAATATCCTGAAAGTAGACATCATTAGGAGTGAAAGTAACACTGCAATTCAAGTCATTAGTAGTTCTTTTAACTGATAACAAGTTTGAGGTGAAGCTAGGCATATAGAAAGCTTTAGAATCTTTGTTAAACAACCTAAGATCACCTACTCCTTTAATTGGTACTCTTTCACCATTAGTTATTGTAACATTTCCTAAGGCAGGGACAATGTTTTTAATCAATTTTTAAATCACTGATCATGTGGTGACTAGCTCCTGAATCTATAACTAAAGTTTTTGCCAAATTACATTTATTTATCGCATTCAAGGAAGTTCCACAAGCAGTAACATGTAAAGAGGTACCAAGTAAGTTACCAGAGTTATCCTTAAGGAGTTTGATGCGAGCCTCAATATCAGATCTCCTGATGGTCTCATCTTGAGTGTTCCTTAAGGCTGAGCCACTCCTGGAAGCTCCCCCTTTGTTCTCACAAGCTTCATTGGTCTGGCGCATGCTGACTTGTATAGATGGCTCACCAATATCACCAGAGAAGTTTGCTTTGGCATCATTGTAACATGTCCAGAACTTCCGTGGCTTGAAATGGGGATGGAGTATCCAGCACTTGTCCTTTCCATTGCCTTTCTGTGGGAACCGAAATTCACACCATCGATTATAATAAATAATAATGGAGGAAAACCGAGTGAACCCGTTTTTCCTTGAAGGTCTGAATTCTCTGCGTAATCACTTTAGAACGATAAAAAGATAGATAATCGCTCAGAGGCATTTTATTGAATAATATGAATACAAGATTTCTCCGAGAGGAGTAGAGATATGCTAAATATCGGAACAACATGACAAGAGGCGGCCAAGACGTCCTAAGCCTTGCCGTGCTAGTCTAACCACCTAAGCCCTAAGTTCTCTAAGTCTAAATTCTCGGATCCCTTTTTCTTATGCTCCTGCTCTCCTTATATAGTCGCTCTAGGTCGAAGGCCCATCCTTCGCCTTCGGGCCCAAGTCTATCTCTTTCGGGAATATTCCATTTTTCGTCGATCTTGATAGTTATCCTCGAATCTTTACATTTATCATTGGAAACTTAGCATTTATCGTATTTATGCGAGTCAGGACAAACCGTCATAACTTTTATGGGCTCGAATCCCTTCTGAGAGCGTAGATGGGCCTTTAGACCAATGTGGATCCTTGCGGACCGTTCTTAGGCCTTTTGGCATTTATACGATTT
>NC_027752.1:31933708-31935712 GCF_000695525.1 Brassica oleracea var. oleracea
CGAGCCGACTAGCGTGACGGCCGAACCCGCCGGCGAGCACAACCACGCGATGGTTCAGCTCGCCGGCGAGCAGACCGGCGCGATGGTTGGTTGAGCTCGCCGGGCGGGTATAACCACACGTCGGTTCAGCTCGCCAGCGAGCTGTCCGACGTGATGGTTGAGCTCGCCCGTGAGCTGGCCGGCGCGATGGTTGAGCTCGCCGGGCGAGTTCAACCACACATCGGTTCAGCTCGCCACCAAGCTGACCGGCGTGACGGTTGAGCTCACCGGACGAGTATAACCACACGTCGGTTCAGCTCGCCGGCGAGCTGTCCGACGTGATGGTTGAGCTCGCCGGTGAGCTGACCCGCGTGACGGTTCAGCTCTCCGGTGAGTGGCTTTTGGGCGGGATTCGCTCGTTCGTTCACTTTCGATCTTTCTTTCTGTGAATGTTTTGCGAGAAATCCGTGAATACAAAATAATCATAGCCGTTGATTTCGAAATAACCGTTTTTGACCCCAACAGTTAGCCCCCCAGCCCGTTAGACTCGGAGACGATTTTGCGGGCGAGTGATATGAATTAGAAATCAAAATCTTTGGCAAAGAATATTTATTGTGGAAATCCACGTCAGCCTCATATCCTTATAAGTAGCAACTCACCACTCCTCATTCTCTTTTCTTCAAACTACCTATCAAGAATGTCTTCCTCCCCAAGTGAAAAGAAAAGCTTCGACGTCGAGATGGGTGAGGCCATCTCGGCACTTCCGACTCCGGCCATGCACGGGGCTACTCCAACCTTCATCGCTGGATTTCTTCCTTTCAAAGAGAGACTGTCCAGACGCAGTGCCGAGAAGGAAGGGGGTCAGATTCAGCCTGAGGTGCCAGCTATCCTTTCTTTGCCTGCGATGTCGACCTCGACTGGAGGAAACAAGTCCCCTGGTGATGCCACGCCCCTTGCAGTATCGGCCATGGTTCCTGTTCAAGTTCCGGAGGTCTCGGCTCAACCTTCGGGCTCTTCGACCAGACCAGTCCCAGCTCCTAAGGAGGAGAAGGCGACAGAGTTGATGCCTCCACCTTTGGATAGGAAGGAGATCGTCCTAGGGCTTCCCGCGTCCAGTGCTGCTCCTTTGACCAAAAGTCGCAAGAGGACTGGGGCTGCGACCGAGACCGTCAAGAAGAGGAGATGTACCGCTGGCGCGGAAGGGGAGCCCTCGTGACCTTTGTCGCAACATCGTGCCAAGGTTTGTTTTGACTATTCTCAGCATAAGCCACCTTCTTCTATGATTATCTTGACCCTTATTTCATGTTTAGTTTGTATCCCTTATTGACGGGATGCTCAGCGACTGCGGATCAGAGATAGAGCGTTCGACTAGGGGCCTGGCTGAATCGCGAGAGGCATTGAAACAAGCCGAGGCTGCGTTGAAATCTACTGAAGCTGCTCGTGCTGCTGAGCTCTCTCAGCTGGAGGTTCGGGTCAGCGATCTTGAGCGGGACCTCAGAAAGTTGGCGAGTGCATTGTTCAAGCCGAAGAAAGAGAAGAAGAGCATTCCAAAGTCCGTCGTCTCCAGCGTGAAATTCAGAACCGAAAAGAGTCGAGGAATGTTGTTTCGAGGGAAGATTTTCACGCTCGCCTGGCGAGGATGGCTGTTCTGTTTGATTCCCTCATGGCAGTCCATGAGAAGGACCTGGCTCTAGAGAGCGTCGAGGGAAGCCTGAACGAGATCCACCTGCTTAAGGGGACATGGTTCCGACTCTGGACTCCAAAGAAAACAGGCTGTTATCTCGCAAGGAGGAATTGAAGGCTTCCGACGGGGACTTTGACTCGATCCTCTCTCAGCTGCAGTTCGAGTGCACCCTCACGCCGTGTTCGGGAGAGACCGAGGGGCAAGTCCCCGTGGCTGAAGAAGGTGGAGATGTTGCGAACGGTAGAGGAAACGATGAAGCGGCCGAGGGAGGCAATGGCTGTGAGGTTGAGGATGAAGGTAGTGCTCCGAGGAGTGCTTAGGGTAATGATCCTTTCGGGGAT
>NC_027752.1:31940388-31945269 GCF_000695525.1 Brassica oleracea var. oleracea
TCAAGGTATTTACATGTAGGTTACGAGAAACTCATTTCGAGGTATTTTCGAGGAATTGTAGCGACGTCCTTGCGTGGAATATTAACGTGGTCTTTACGACGAATCGCCCTACTTCGTCTTTACGACGAAATATATTCCTCGCTAAGTTACGACGAATTAGCGAGGAAATATGTGTTACGACGAACGAGGAACGAGCAAAAGCGCTTCCTCGCTATTTCGTCGTAAAGCCTCTTTTACGACGAAATAACGAGGAAAACCGCCTTCGTTAAGGTTATGTTTTCTTGTAGTGCGTCATGGATAAACGAATTTCCGTTTGCTTACGGGTTCACTGTGAGGATATGGGGTTGGGGTCAGACCTTTGACGAATTCAATTTCTCCCTTACCGGTGAGTGCATTATCTCCTTAATTGTTGAGTATCATCTACGAACAAACAGAATTCTAGGATTCTGCTTTGTTGGCGTATTTCCGTGGCTGGTTTGGCACGATAGTTTGTCATTTTCTGCAATTTTTTCAAAAAGATTGCTAGTTCCTTGGAACAATAAAATGAATCCTAAACCACCATGGCAGTGGAGACGATTAGGGAAGGTATATGCAATTAATAGTTGGATGTGGACGATTGCAAGTTCACTATTCCAGAGAGTTGGTTTTCATTTTCATTGGATAAGAGGAGAAAAAGGGAAGCGTGTATGTGAAGACATGAAGTGGAAAAAGATGGAGTCAGATGATTATCAAAGTCAATACGAGGGGTGTCTCAGGTTTTGGATAGAGATTACAACAAAGCATGTTATCTCCTGCAGCGGGAGTGTATGGAATAGGCAACGATGTAACAGATGGATCGTGCCTCCTGATCTATTAAGTGATAAAAGGCGTTGGATCACAATGGATGATAGCCGAACACAAGATCATATAAGACCGAGAACAACGATAGAACAAGTTAGCGAATTAGTCTATCCTGCAAATGAGTTAGGAAGCATCGTGTTATTACTTATTTATTATCATGTTTAGCTTAAAAATGTATTGGTTGTATGTTTCGATTCTGATACTTTGTTAAACCTCGTTTGATATTAATAAAATTAAGATGTTAAAAAAAGAAAAAATCTTTCAAAAAATTCCTCATGTAGTTTTTTGTGCTACATATTCATCTTCCTATGTCCTTTATTTCACGCATAGTTAGGCCGTGATAGCTTAAGTGGCCCACAAATGACAAAAGTCACAAAACACTTCGGGTTCTTCTATTGTGATATTGTCTATCTATTGTGTAAAACACTTTCACAAAAAAAAAAAAAAAAAAAAAAAAAAAAAAAAAAAAAAAAGAAAAAAGATAAACGCAGCGTTTTCATCCATCCATCGCTGAAAATCCCATCCATCGCACCCCACGGCATAAAACCGTAGTATCACACGCTCATCTGTTGCCACGCACGAGAATAGACACGTGTCAGTTTGATTGGGTGGACTTTTCATCGTTGTGTCTCTCTCCGTCTAAAGTCACCGTCTCGAGAATAGTGACCTTTATTCTCTGGATTTTCTCGAAAGCTTTGAAGCTTTAAAGAATCTGATTGCTCTTCTGACGTTTTCAAATTTGGTTTGGAAGGGGGAAAAAGCGAAGGAACTATGTCGGAATCGTCTTCTTCGTCGTCGTCACCTACGGAAGAGATCGTTCGATTAATCAAACGATTAAGCGCTTACGTCACTTTTAAGATGTCTAGCCTCTTCTCTACATCTATTCGCAATCTGGTTCTCTCTCTCTCTCTCTATCTCTCTGTAATCGGATTTAGAAATTAGAATCTCTTTGATTTGCGTCTAATTCCGGTTGCTCGGGCCGGTTTAATCTGAAATCGGAGATTATTAATGAAATTGAATTGATTCAGCCCAAAACTAGCTGTTATTAAAAAAAAAAATCCAAACTTTATTTAGAACTTAGAGTGTTATGTAGTTTTGATTCGTTTTAGCAATTGCTGGCTTTGTAATTAGGATTCAAGATCTGTTGGCGCTATCGCTGGTCTTGCAATTGCTGTGATATTCACATGGAGGGCGTTGAGAACAACAGGGGAGCCTCCAAGAAGGCAGCCAAAACGCAGGATGCAGCCAGCTGAAACCTCTCAGTCTAATCCAGCTTCGAGCCCACCTGATGTCTCGGCGTCTCATGAGGATAACGGAGTGCAGGATGTCGTTGATCACTTCTTTCAGCCTGTCAAAGTAACATTCTTTTTTTCATTTACGCAGTATTGAGTTTATTGTGGTATAAATGAACTTCCTTCTTTTTTTTGTAGCCTACACTGGGGCAGATAGTTAGGCAGAAGCTTAGTGAAGGCAGGAAGGTAAATTGCATCTCATTATTTGAAACTGTTGTCAGTTCATCTCTTTTTGATGTTCATTGAGCTCTTCTAATGTAGTTTTTGTAGAGGGCTACAAATAACTTTTTCTCGTTTTGAATCATCAACAGTTTTATTTTTTTTAGCTCGAGTTCAAAGTTTTGAATGGAAGCACTGTGCCACGGTTTGATTATTGTGTTGAGCTTCACACTCTTGTCTAATATTGATTTGCAGGTAACATGCCGTCTTCTTGGAGTTATTCTTGAGGAATCAAGTCCAGAAGAACTCCAAGTAGTTATATTTCCCTTTTTGATATTCATGTAATTTTTTTTTGCATTTTATGCGTACCTGACTCGAGCAAATTTTTGATGTAGAAACAAGCAACAGTGAGGTCATCTGTCCTGGAAGTCCTCCTAGAGATTACAAAGTATTCTGATTTGTATCTCATGGAAAGAGTTCTTGACGACGAAAGCGAAGTGAGCAGCAACTTATTTTCCATTCAATGTTCCTTCTCATTCATGTTCTTTTCTTGGCCTTTGTCTCTGTACTTGGATCTGGCATGGCACATCAAATTAGCTTAAAAACTGGGGTCATACTTTTCAACATTAGAGTTGAACACTGGACAATGTTTGATAAAAAGGGTTCTTAAGCACATGTTTTTTATATTATTAGATGAAAAAGTCAAGTTCATTGGTAAAACTAAATGCTTGAGACGTGTGTGCATTCTTGTAACATATTCTGTGGTTGGCTAAGCAAAGCATGTTTATTAGCACTGGTTGTGAAACTCACATTTTGAGCACTTATATGCAGGCCAAAGTTCTACAGGCTCTAGAGACTGCAGGCGTTTTCACATCTGGTGGTTTGGTCAAAGATAAGGTACCCAACCCAATCAAGCTTTCTCAAAAGATAATTACCAGAAAATTTTCCGGCAATCTTGTCCAACCAAACAAGACAATGTCAAGACTTTCTCAGTATTGTGACATGAAAAATATGCAGGTGCTCTTTTGTAGTACAGAGATGGGAAGAAGTTCGTTTGTTAGACAACTCGAACCTGACTGGCACATCGATACAAACCCAGAAATCAGCACTCAACTAGCTGTAAAGTCCTTTCCTCGTTTATTCATTTACATTCTCGTTCACATTTTCAGTTCAGTTGATTTGTCTCTCTCTATATATATGTTATGTTTAATTGCAGAGGTTCATAAAATATCAGCTTCACGTCTCTGACGCGAAACCAGAGAGAACGGCTCCCAACGTTTTCTGCTCACAGTCAATAGAACAGTTCTTTGGAAGTGCTTGATGCCAAGACAAAGAGGTGGAAGATGCGCAACAAAACACAGAGACTCACTGTTCTAACAGAAGCAAGCACTAGATGCATAAATTGTCTCGTTAAGCATCTCTTAGACTGAAGTTAAAAAGATACTTTCTTTTTGTATTTTTTTCTGGAAATTTTAAAGTAAGTTTGATAATTTAGAATACACTGGGAGAGAGTTCCTTGGTGGAAGGGAAGTATCGAGGTTTGTAATATTTGTATTAGTAACTTAGCAGAAAAGTCTTGATGAAATGAAAAGAGCCCGTTGTTCTTGTCTGCATCTCTTCTTACTCTGGCAGGCTTTACAGAATCGTGTTTGTCAATCAGTAAGATCCGAAGTTGTAAACCTTCAACTGTACGTCTCAATGGAGTTTGCAGTTTTGGATAAAGTGGTGTTGTAATCTTCGAAATGGTGAAAATGGCTATCCCCTATATGTTAATTAAAAAGTCATTTTAGTGATTTCTGCTGACGTGTCAGTCATACAAGCTATTTGCAGAAAAAAAATTTTCCTTTTATTTTTTTGGACATCACGAAACATTAAAACTATAACTTAGTAACATACATTCCCAAACAGATTAAATGAACAAAAGAAAAAGAATACAAAGAATACGCTTTTGTCGTTCACTAAGAATTCTTTAACTCTTCGATTTCTCTTGATTCAATCTCTCTTTTCTGCAACATCTTAAGCCTAGATATTTGTGTTTGATTTTTTAGAAGAATCGTGAAATCAACGAGTAAGGATGCTCAGGATAAAATATTTATGTGCAGTATAAAATCATGAAATTATTTATGTGCAGATAAAATTTAACCAAATTCTTGATTTGTGCAGGCACCAGTTGTAATTTTTAATGATTATTAGATCCTGATAGCGCGGATATGAATTTTCAGTTTTTAATTATTTATTTTATTAAATGATATATTTGTAAAATTCATTCATATTATATTCATTAAATAAATATTTTTTTTTTTGCATCTTAAACTATCTATTTTTTTATGAATGTGTGATATCATATAAAAAAATATAAAAAAATGAGTATACATAGTTAATTAGATAATTGTAAAAACATAAATTTTTCTTTCGGTTGCGATATCATATAAATAATGATCCGCCCAGTTAACAAAAATCATGATTTTTTTTATGTGTAATTTTTTTTATTTTGACCATTTCCTTAAAACTATATTAAATTTTACATATTTTAATTAGAATATTTTTAATATCTTTACCTTTTTATTTGAAATGCAACTCAATATTTTTT
>NC_027752.1:31945419-31956368 GCF_000695525.1 Brassica oleracea var. oleracea
TTTTTAAAAACATAGCCATTCTTAAATATTTATTGAATAAATAAATATTTTTTAATTTAATCAACTGAAAATAATATTCGTACAATTGTGTGAGTCAAATTCTAGTTTTATTGATGCATGTTATATATTAGTGGTGTATGTTTTAGGTAACATTTTAATGACGCACGTTTTTTAAAATCTCACTTATTAAAATTATGCACGTAAGGATAACTCATGAGTTTTTTTTGTTGGATTAAATGACATTATGTCCAAATTTATTTAAGAGTATTTCATTAAGGTAACTGAAAAAGACAAACAATAAAATAGGAAGTTTAAATTCATTTAATCATATTTCATTAATGTAACTGAAAAGACAAGTAATAAATTAGGCAGCTTTATTCGTTTTAGTATATTTCATAAATGCAACTGAAAAAAAAAAAAGCAAAAACATATAGAGTTTAATTAATAAAGTAAAAACATTTTCAAATTAGTACTTTTATTTTAATAATATTGATGAGTGGGAAGAGCACTGAGTATTTAAGCGGCGATGCTAATCCAAAAGAAAGGCCCAAAGTTGAAGTCCATGTGCACGTGAAAGTGGAAAAGTTTAAAAAATGATTTGTCTTTTGTTTTCTTCAAATCTCATTATTTTCTCATTGGTTCTGTTTTTGGTTTTATAGTTATCAGCATCAAGTATGAGCTATGTCATTTGATTCGTGTTTTTCAGCTAATTCATTTATTTTTTATTTTTTTTTGACAACAGCCGTGTTCTTTTCCGAGACGTAGCTTCCGCGTCCGGCGACAAGAAAATATAAAGAGAATTAAAGTGATAGATCAGCAACGAATTAAAACAAAGAGTTAAAAAAATAATATTGACGCTAGCTTAAGAGTCAAGACATGTGTTTGGACGCTGATATTTACAGCGACAACTAAAAGCGGAAAAGACCAGTAGCGATAGTCGCCGGCGGCAAATATATAACGAAGCTGCGTTTAAATTCTCTGTTTTCTTTGTTTTTTTCGGTGGTTTTCTTCTGACGCAGCGTCAGAGAAACGAACAAGGCTAACAAGACATTCACATACTCAACTTGACTTTGTAAACAAAACCGGTAACTCCGCATCCAAGTGAACGACGAAAGACGGTTGTTTCCTATCACTGCATGCTAAGCTATCTGCCTTTATATTCTCCGTCCGAGATACATGAACGATTTCTGAGTTGTTGAAACTTCTTTGTAGGACCTTGATATCTTTCAGATAACTTGCTAATGCTGGCCATTCTTCTGGGTCCGAAACCATCTTCACCAATTGAGAACAATCCGTTGCAAACATAACCTGAAACTATCTTAAATTTCTCATGCATTCCATTGCTCAGATCAGAGCCTCCACCTCCGAATGGAGTGGTGAAAGACATGCCCTTACATTCATTGC
Source organism: Brassica oleracea var. oleracea (assembly GCF_000695525.1). Lineage (NCBI taxonomy): Eukaryota > Viridiplantae > Streptophyta > Magnoliopsida > Brassicales > Brassicaceae > Brassica > Brassica oleracea. The sequence continues at coordinate 31,946,824 of NC_027752.1, forward strand.
CCCTAATAAGCCATTGAAACCCGGTAGGATACTATAGCAGCCCTGTCCTGAAAATAGATCCTTATCCTTCCATGAATTATCTGTAAAACACCAGCGTCCTGAAGTTACCAATGTGGGTCTGGTCTGTACCTGTAATTCTCGCTTTTGGTCATTGTTTACATGTGCCTCAGCCCAAAGTGTAGATTCCAATTCTGCTAATATGAGTGTTTCCCTTGGGTCAATATCCAGGTTACTAAACACTTTATTATTTCCACCTTTCCAGATATACCATAATATCCAAGCAAATTGATGGTCATCTATTTTTGGATTAACTCGCCAAAAAAGATGATCCATATTACCAAAAAAAGATCATGTAGGAAATAAATTGGGACTCGATGGGATTTTAGATAAAGCCCATACTTGACGTGCTGGGGGACATTCAAAAAACACATGGTTTATTGATTCATCCGGATCTTCGCATCGAGCACAACATATATTCCCTTGTATTCCTCTCGCCTTAAGATTTTTCAAAACCGCTATACAACCTGAAAGGAGTTGCCATAAAAAATGTTTTATCTTGGGCGGACACCGTACTTGCCAACAGAAGGCTTTAAGTGCATCCACTGTGGGCCCATAAAATTATGGTGGTTTTTCTCTGTCAGGATAAACCCGTTCCACTTGATACCCTGATTTTACCGAATATTTCCCATTGTTAGTGAAATGTCATCCATTTCTATCTTCCATATGATTTCTAATTAATGAAATACTCTCAATAATTTTGGCATCATGAGGATCCACCACACCCCTAATTGCCTGAAGGTTCCAAGTTCGGGATTCCGAATTAATGAGGGAATCCACTGTGAGATCCGTGTAACTATTTTGAAGGTTTTTGTTTGCTGGTCTCGGGCGAGTGGCTGGGATCCAAGGCTCATTCCATACTGAAATAGATGAACTTATTCCCACCCTTTTAATTAGTCCTTTACAAACCAAAGATCTAGCAGATATAATACTTCGTCAGCCATATGACGGGGAATAAGAACGGATCGGGTCAAGGGGTGAAGCATTCCTGTAATACCGTCCTTTAAAAACTCTAGAGAAGAGAGTATTTGGCTTGTCAATTAGCCTCCACATTTGCTTACCAAGCATCGCCGTGTTAAAATCCATAAAATCCTTAAACCCTAGTCCACCATTGTCTTTAGGCACACATAATTTATCCCATGATTTCCAATGCATGCCTTTTGTGCTCTCTCCTAGGCTCCACCAAAACTGGGCTCCACCAAAACTGGGCTACTACACTCATTAACTTCTTTACTGTCGCTTTTGGTAGCCGATAAACAGACATCACATGGTTTGGTAGAGCCGTAACCACTGTTTAATAATCACCTCTTTTCCTCCTCTAGTAAAAAATCTAAAGGTCCATCCATTCACCCTATTATTTAAGCGATCTTGAACAAAACCAAACACTTGTACCTTAGATCCTCCAAGACTTTCGGGTAACCCTAAATAAGATCTCATTCCTCCTAAGTTCCGAATACCCAAAATGTCTCTCAATTCTTGACGACTGGATTCTACAATCTTGTGGCCAAATTGAATTGAAGATTTCTGAAAATTAATTTGTTGCCCTGAAACCGCTTCATATTCCTTTAAAATCCTGAGAATAGTTTGACACTCTTCCTTATTTGTCTTACAAAAGAAAAAGCTATCATCAGCAAATAGTAAGTGAGAGACTGCTGGGCAAGCTCTTGCTACCTTCATACCGGTTAACTATTTGACTCTCTCCGCCTTCTTAATATTCATAATTAAAGCCTCAGTGCACAAAATAAATAAGTAAGGAGACAAATGGTCCCCTTGACGTAAACCTCGCTTGGGTATTATAAGGCCTCGCGGCTGACCATTAAGAAGTACCCTATATTGAACCGAAGATATACATTCCATCATTAGCTTGATCCAGCGAGAATCAAACCCCATTTTATGGAGAAGAGCCTCAGTGAAACTCCACTTTATCCTATCATACGCGTTACTCATATCCGTTTTAATCGCCATAAACTTATTTTGACATGACTTATTGGTTCTCAATCCATGAAACATTTTCTGCGCTATAAGAATATTATCCGATATTAACCTTCCTTCCACAAAAGCTGATTGTGTCTCCGATATTAGACGAGGGAGGCAAATTTTCAGTCGTTGACACAGAACTTTCGAAATAATCTTGTAACCCACATTACATAGACTTATCAGCCTCAGTTCCGTCATTCTTGTAGGTCTCTCTGTTTTTGGAATCATACAGATATTAGTAGTATTTACCCTTGGATCCATAGTACCTGTTACAAAAAAATTGTTCACCATTTCTACCACATCCTTCTTAATAACATGCCAGGAATGCTGGAAAAAGAGGGTTGTCATTCCTTCCGGACCTGGCACTTTCTCCGGGTGCATCATGAATAAAGCTTGTCGGACCTCTTCCTCTGTTGATATCCTCAACAAAACTTGATTCATTTGGGTAGAAATATACATAACTATCTCTTCCAAAAAACCATCAAATTCTGTTGGAGTGGTTGTACTAAATAGACTTTCAAAATAATCAACTGCCACCTTCTCAATTCCATTCTCCTCAGTTACCCAATTACCCATTTCATCATGGAGACCCACTATTTTATTTCGGACCCTACCCTGCTTTGTTAGAGCATGGTAAAACTTAGTATTAAGATCTCCAGATGAATGCCACATATTCCAACTTTTCTGATGCCAATATTCCTCCTCATCCTTATAAGCCTCTTGTAACTTCCTGGAAACTTCAAGAATCTCGTCCTGGGATCTGTTATTATTTGTTTGAACTTCGTCCAGCGCATGTTGAAGCTCCTTAATTTTATCCTTCCCATATGGCTGATTATCCTTTCGCCATGAAGAAATTTCATGCCGACAATTACTAATTTTTGTAACAAAATCCTCAATTTGTCCTCTCTGGTTCTCTGTCCAACCTGTCACTATTGATTCCATAAGACCTTCCTGGCCGATCCATCTCTTATCAAATCTGAATTGTCCCCTCTTTTTCCTCAATAAATTGTCCTCCAAAAAAGCGACTACAGGACGGTGATCATATCCCACCAACCTCTAGTATTCTGTGTAGGAACATGGGAAAAGCGTATGCCATTCTTCATTTGCCAAGGCCCAAACCAATCGGCATCTGACCGTCACTGCACTCTTTCCTTTGCCTCTCCTTCCTTGCCATGAAAATTTATTTCCTCGAGCCGGAAATTCCAGGAGCCCACGGTTCCGTATCATATTATTAAAAGGGATGAATTAAGTTGCACATCTTAGGGATCCCACATCCTTCTCATGGTTCCCACTGATCTCATTTAGATCGCCAATAATAAACCAAGGTTCGGATCGTGCTAATCCTTATCGAGTTAATCTCTCCCATACTTGTTCTCTTAACTTTTGTACCGGTTCCTCATATACAAAAGTAAGAAAAACTTGTTTTCCTTTGACCACCGCCTCCACGTCTATCATTCTGTTGCTAAAATATGTGATTCTAACTTGATACTCATTATTATAAAAAAAGAACTAAACCACCACTCCTCCCATTTGGATCCACAGTAACCAGGCTATCATAGCCAAAATGTGACTGGAATCTTTGTACGAAATCGAAATCCTGTTTCGTTTAAGACAAAAATAAGAATTCTGGTTTGTGTTGATGTCATATCTCCCGAAGATAACTTATTGTCCAGTAACTTTCAAGACCTCTACAATTCCAGCTTAATATTTTCATATATATATATCTTCGTAAAGCTCTTTCGAGCCAGAAAGCATAGGTTTAATGATACCCAATAAAAATTTAACCTCAACAACCATAACCACCATATCCGAACAACCTGTAGATACTCCACAATCGCGTGTAAAAACAAGCGTATGTAAAGACACGCGAGCACCGTCACAGTCCAGTATCCTTATGACCATCCCTATACCAAAATTTACGGGAAATCGGCTAATTCATACATCAACAAAGTCCAGCGGTCCCGATCAATACATGAACACGTAAGCTGTGCAAATACATACATCAACACGCAGATAATTAAAATTTAATACATAAAATAAAAAAATCGGGTTTTACATACATTGACTAAATAACCGTTAGTCAAAAGAGACAGAATCCGAGCTGGCTGTTATGTATTGCTTACGTGGTTTTTTCAATTAAAAAAAAAATTTGGTTAGGTACGCAGGAGGGAACTCGAACCCGGGTTCACAAAAACCATTCATCTCCGAACTAAACCAATATGCCAAGCCCAATATACTGTTTAAGTACCTATTATCGCCTATATATCTCTTATAGATATTTAATTCACATTATCTATCTTCTTCTTCCTCTTCTTGCGTCTGTAATTATCATCCAAACAAAAAAAGTCCTCAGTATATCAGTAACATCTACGCTAGTGTTAAAACTACTATGTACAGTTTCTATGGAAGAAACGAGAAGAATTATTTCATGGGATTTGAACTATGTGATGCTTTTAAGTGTAAATCTATACAAAATACTTACAAATAAGCAAGATCCTATAACGAAGCTTATTTGAGTCACATAAGATCTACTGTTCTTTTTTCAAAAAAAAAAAAAAAAAGATCTACTGTTCTCTATAAAACAAACAAAAATAATTCATTTAAACTGGTAAATAGGCAAGACACATATGTTGCAAGCAAATACGAATTTCAAAAAAAAAAAAAAAGAGTTAAATCTCTTTAAATTCTGAACACGAGAATTAATTAAGCATCTTTCATCGTTTGATTATTTTCCAGACGACTTGATTTATTGGTTTTGTTTGAATGATGAGACAAACATGGAAGAAGAAGATGAAACGTCTGAATGAATTAAACTGTTTTTGTTTTTGTTTTTGTTTTTTTTTTGTTTGGATGATAATTACAGACACATAAAGAGTAAGAAGATGGAAAATCTGAATAAAATATATTGGAGATAAATAGGAAATAATAGGTGAGCAGAACAAGAGATCAAGCTTGGCATATTGGTTTAGCTCGAAGATTATATGCCTTTTCAACCCGGGTTCGATACCCCCTTCTACCTAAATAAAAGATTTTTAATTATTAATTAAAATGAAAAAGCCACCTAATATTTTTTATTGACATATAAGCGATACATAACAGACAGCTCATATTCCGTCACTTTTGACTGACGGTTAATTGGTCAATGTATGAAAAACCTGAATTTTGTTAGTTCATGTATGAAATTTTAATTATCTGCGTGTTGGTGTATGTATTTGCACAGCTTACATGTTTATGTACTGATCGGGATCGCTGGACCTTGTTGATGTATGAATTAGCCGATTTCCCTCAAAATTTACCAAGAAACACAATTCGCAACTCAAGACCAAAAAAGCTATCCATTTGTTTACCAAATTCAAGTTTTAATGGCTAGTAAGAGAGACCAAAAATACCCATACGATCATCTTATTTATCCAAATCCCGAGCCAAACTCTGACCAAATCCTGGTGTTTCCGTGATTCATAAAGCATGTTAATAGGAGACCAAAGGACCCAGAAAACAATGCATAAAACAATGTATATGATGCTAAAAGAATACACAATCGGTATTTCACATGAGACCAAACTCGGAATGTGTGTACAAACTATATCGAGGGTCCAAATCCCATAACTTCCACAGTGTACTCTAAGGAAACCAAATCGCATTATCATTTCAATTTGAATGTATAAACATGAGACCAAACCAAACCATGAATCCGACCACCATATTATATCTCAAATCATGACATCAAAAAACATTAACACTGTATGTGTTGATCTTGTCCTGGATAATTTCAGATAATGAAACACTGTAGATCTGACGTAACCACTCCCATCTTGCAGCTTCACCAAAGAGACAAACCTAATACACTTCATGGTTCCATATATTCTCTGCACTTGGTTTAATGAGACCAAGCCAAGAGTATGCTCCTCTACGATGATCCAGCACAAACCCATAACTCCAAACCTTGCACCTCCACCCATGATTAAAGACCACCGTAGACCTATAACCCTGAAAATAAACCCATAACCATAACAAAACATTTTAGTCAAATACTTAACCACTCGAGCACACTTAGTTTCCTTAGTATGAACAATCAAAAACAAGGAGACCCATCTCCGAGCTACTGTGCGCTTAGTGATATCCACATATGAGTAACTAAGAACCTCCTTATACCAGATGATGATACTAATCAAACGTACCTTATCCAACACCATCCTTATGCCATTCTTCCACTGTGCTTGGTTTAAAGAGATCAGGTCCATCATCCATTGTATTAAGTAACTCGATCGCATCCCTACAAACCAGCTAGCCATTGACTCCATATCACCTTCATATCGTTCCTTAAAACCATACCAATATTTAAACATATCAAAACTCCGGAAAAACCATTATTATTTCGGAGACCAAAGCCATAACCAAATACAATAAGAAGTAGGCAGTTGCCACTTAACCAGATAACCAGAAAATCAAAAATCAAATAAAACCTTAAAAAAATGCTCATAGAGCTTATTGAAACAAACCAACAAAAAACAACAACCGCATCAACCAAAGAAACACTCCTCAACTTTATATCAAATGTGTTAAACATGGGACGCAGTTGAGTTCTTAGAAAAAGTTTGTTTGGGGTGTGAAGAACCCTTCTCCTCTTGCAATCTGATACCTTCTCCCTGACGCTTACCTTGTCGAGCTTGAACATTTCTGTTCTGTGAAAGGAGTGCCTGAACTTCTTCTTCTTTGAAGTTCCCGCAGCCATAGTTTGCTTGAGTAGTAGCTTGCGAGCACCCTTCTTCTTCTCCTCCTCCCCGACTTGTAGTCCCTTCTCTTCGGTTTCCTTTGGTCGTGACTCTTCTTCAACGGTCTCTAACACCACTTCTTGTGAACCATTCAAGTCCTCCATCTCTCCATCAGTGAGGTTTTGGAAATCATCATCCTCACACATAAAACCCTCATCACCTGCAATAGGGTTCCCAGTCTCCTCTAGATCCATGACTTCATTCCCTGTATTATCCTTTCCAATGTCGACCAATGGCGGCGCCATTTCTTCCCCAGCACCAACAGTTTCTGAAGCTATTACAGCTTTTGCACCATTCTCCAGTCCTAAGGGTTTAGGAGGAACCTTAACCAAGTTTACCTTGGCCCCATTCGATTCATGCTGCGGGTTGTTAGATGTAGAAGTCTTGCCCTCCGTTTGAAAACCTTTATTTGCACTACCTGTGTCTTGAAGCTCCCCTTCCTCCTTTGGATCCTCTCGTACATAATGCGGAGGACTCCTCCCACGTCTTGTGCCACGATGCCCCCTCTCTCGAGTTTCCTGCACATAACTCATAGACTGCTCCCAACGAGAGTTTCTGTGTCTTGTGGTTCCCTCGTCAGCTCTGTTGTTGTCGTGGTAGGAAGAGAATCTCTTATTTCCTCTTTCAGGAACTCGCACCTACTTTGAGTCCTGTTCGTCATGCATTTTGCCTTTCCCCTTCCCATAGTAGCTCCGCTGATCTTTGCCCCTCTCATGTTGACTCTCCTCTCCATGAATCACCACCCCTTTGTAGCTCCTGGCCCGGTCATCTCTCTTAGTCGTCAGCTTGTCTCTGCTGTCTGTTTTCTTCTACGCGCTTTTAGGATTGAGGGGACAATGATCCTCATCGTGGCAGAGACTAGAACAAAGCTTGCAAATGCCAAACAATTTCTCATATTTAAGAGACACCGGGACCTCTTCCTCGTCATAGAATTCACCTCCTTTGAACTTCACAGTTGTTTCCAGCGTTAGCTCTTTGAAACCATCAAGCACCACACGCATCTTTCCATAGTCCAGATCCACATCCGTTGTCTCTCCAATGGCATCGCCTATGCTCTGTAACGCTGGAGTTGACCAAAAATCTGTCGGAAGACCTTCCGCTTTGATCCAAAAGGGGATCTCTGAGGGAAAGCTTCTTGTCATTCTTGGCTGCCATCGAGCTATCGAGATCATCCAGTAATCAAAATGATATGGCTGTGACTCCAATACCGCTTCAATATCCTCTTCCTTCTCAAAATGAAACTGGAACATCCCCTTCCCCAAATCTGCACCAGTCACCCTCTCCTCTACCTTCCATATCTTCGGGAGCATCACCAGCAACGTGTTGACCTTTTGCTCCTCCGGGTTCATACACCGCCCAATCAGAGTCATAGCATAACTCTTGATCAGGTCCGAGTTATCAAAATGTGGAACAGAGATCTTCAGCCGTTTGCGAACCCCTTCTCCCTCTTTTGAGGCTCCCCCCCCCCCTTTCCCACCAGTTGTCCCTGAGTCATAGATACCAAATAAAAAATAACCACACTCAAGTTCTGTAAGAGAAAGAAGAAAAGGTTTAAGTTTGTGATACTGGAACTCCAAACGCACTCCTTAAGATATTGCAAACACCAGTAGAAAAATTCATTCATGAAATCCGCTCCATTGATAATCCATCTAATCGCACTGATCCTTAGAATCCTACTTTCATGATTGTCGAATCTAATCAACATCCAAATCCCGAGTTTCCAATGAACATAGTCGAAAAATCTAATCATCAAAATTAAGATCCCAGGAATGAGTATAAAGGATCTTGTTTTGATGTTAACGATAACCTTACCTTGTTACTTCCATGATCGAATCTCCAAAATCCCAATCTTCGTTGATATGAGATCGTGTCTAAAGAAAACTTCCAGATCTCCATAAATCCTTATGGCAAGAAGACCATATTGCTTCCATAATCTCCCGATCTGATCATTAAGATAGATCTCCTTGCAAGTCCAGAGCTTCCCAATAGAACCCGGATCCCATCCATGAAACTTATCGAAAACCTAAAGAATCGCCATCGTCGTCGCCTTGTTTAGAGAGAAAAGCGTTTTTGTGATAGATGATATGTTTATCTTTCATTGAAAGCTAATTTAACTTCAGTATATTTCCACATTATCGTAAATATATTCTTTAAATTGTGGGATTTTAGTATTAATCACTATAAAGTGTATATTTACACGGTTTTAAGTCTTTCGCTTAAAACCTCATAGAAAATCATCCGAGATACAAGCAAAGAAGCAAAGGAGTAACAGAGAGATCAATACATGAGATAATTATTAGAAGAATATATATATATATATATATATACACTACAAGAAAACAACGGTATTCTGACGGACATTCCAACGGAAAATGAAATCCTCGGAATATCCCGAGGAATTTCCGAGGATATTCCAAGGAAAAACAAAATTTGGTTTCCTCGAAATTTTCTCGGAATATACCGACGGAATTCCGAGGAAATATTAATCCGTCGGAATATTCTTATGGAATACCGAGGAAAATGTATTTCTCGGAAAAAATCGATGAATTCCGAGGATATATTATAGCCGTTAGAGAGCCGTTGGGGGATTTTAAAAGTTCTGAGGAAATTCCGATGAAAGAGCCTTCTCGTCGGTATTCGGTCGGAATTTCCTCGATCTGTCGGCAGGATTTCAACTATAAATACAAGCACCCCTCTTCCTCTTCATTCACTCCATATCTTCATTCTCCCTCTTACTCT
>NC_027752.1:31959412-31959726 GCF_000695525.1 Brassica oleracea var. oleracea
AAACACTTTTCCGATTGTATGAACGAAATCCCCACAACATAAGAGAAACACTTATACACTTTAATGAACGGTAAAGGGAATACTTACAATTCGTTTTGAAATTTTGTTATTTCATAGTTTATGATCATCTATACAAACATTCCTCAATGGTATGCATTGCATTTGTATAAGAAATGATATAGGGCAAAATAATTTATGTTTTGAAACCCCAAACATATATTCCTCGGAATTTCCTCGGAATATTCCGAGGAAATTCCGAGGAACAATATAAACCAACAGAAATACATGCATAGGATATTCTTTTTCCTCGAATT
>NC_027752.1:31959962-31960156 GCF_000695525.1 Brassica oleracea var. oleracea
GAATTCTGAAGAAATTCCGACGGAAACTATCCGTCGGACCCTAGGTTTTATAACGACGAGCCGCTTCTTCTTCCCCATTTCTCTCTTCTTCCTCTGCGCTGCTCCTCTCCCTCCTCTCCGGCGATCTCCCCCTTCTCTCCGACGATATCTCCGGCGATCTCCCCCTTCTCTTACACAAATCATGTAAGGACCCT
>NC_027752.1:31960199-31960594 GCF_000695525.1 Brassica oleracea var. oleracea
TTTGATAGATTTTTGTTAGGGTGATTGGTTAGGATTGTGATTTGGTTGTATAATAGGTTTAGAATTGTGATTTGGTTGAATAATTTGTTTTGTTGAATTGATTTAGAATTTTTTTATAAATTTTTTATTATTTTCGTATTTATAAAATCAATTTTTGTATCTAAATTTGATTTTTGTGTATAAATTCGATTTTTTGTATTTTACAAAACAATTTTTGTATATAAATTTGATTTTTGGATTTTACAAAACTTTTTTTGTATATAATTTGATTTTTTAGATTTTACAAAACATGTTTAATATCTGTAAAACTTTTTTTGTGATTAAAAACTATTATTTGGGATTTAAAAATATTTTTAATATATATATATATATTATTAAAACTATTTTTTGTAATT
>NC_027752.1:31962051-31979463 GCF_000695525.1 Brassica oleracea var. oleracea
TTCTTTTTTCAAAAACTCGGAATGTTTTATTTTTATTTGTACAACTTTGAATATTATCTAATATGTTTTCAATTTTAATTTTAATTTTATATTTTCGAATTTAAATTTCAAAAATTCTATTTTAAAAAAAAATAATATTTTTTTTTGAAATTCCGAGGAAATGAACCCTCGGAAATTTCCGAGGAACATTTCCTCGGAATATACCGAGGGACTTCTTCCTCAGAATATACCGAGGGACTCATTCCTCGGAATTTTCCGAGGGCTCCGTTCCTCGGAAATTCCCGATGAAAATTCCGAGGAACATTTCGTCGGAACTTCCGAGGATTGGACCATCGGAAAGCCCATCGAAATATCCCGAGGAAGTTCTCCCTCGGTATATTCCGAGGAGCTTTCCGACGAACTGGTGGTCCTCGGAGTTTCCTTGGAAATTCGTTTCCTCGGAATTCCGTCGGAAATTTCCGAGCGATTTCCGAGGAAAAATGAATTTCCGAAGAGTTATTTCCGAGGACTTGTTTCGTCGGTATGTCGTCGGAATAAAGTTATCCGGATCCGTCCCAGGGCTACTACAAACAATAAATGCATATTAAATAAGTACAAGCTTTGGTGTTACAAAAAAAAGGTACAACTTTGTATTAGGATCGTATACAAATAGTAAAGACTATAGTAATTAAAATTTTATGTAACCACAAGTTTCATATAATGATAACATGTGTACAATTGGTAATCAAGAATCTATTTCCGGGAGTACCAGCATTGGTGTGAGGAAACGAAACCCCCTTGGATCACCTCCATCGGTGAAGTCAAAGACATGACAAAAAAAAGATACCAACGATTTTTAAATAATGAATTAAACAAATATTGTTAACTTACATCAAATATTTAACAGCAAGGCAAGGTACCAAAATGACAGGAAAATCAAATCCAACTCTTCCACCAGTGTTTGTAACAGATGAAAATCCTGAAGGTAAATTTTTATTGCCTAATATAATGACTGCTTTTATATACTTATATTATACCTATTTCATGAAATTATTTGTGTGAGTGTATATCTATTAATCTTCAGCTCGTCGGTGCTAGACTTTTATTTATATGTTACAATTAATATTTTTCAGGACCAAATGAATTCGTTCCCCCAAGGTTCATAGTTGAGGACCATTCTGAAGGTAAGAAGTCTTTTCCATCTAAAACTATGTTTATATTATACACACTGCAGTACAAGATATAAGTTTACTTTACAGGTCTGACAGAGCCGGTGCGAAGAAACTAAGAGAAACAGTTGTTCTTATTCTGAAGAATATGTTAGATCAGTGTAACCCTCATGTTAAGGCGTTTAGGTTTGCAAGAGACAGATTCGACATAGAAGGATCAACAGGTTACAGGATGAGGTTGATTGAAGGTCGACAATCTGATGGACAGACCCATAATCTTCCGACTGCAAATGAAGTGGCTGCTTTGATACCTGGAGATTTTGTTTTAAATATGGAGACACGAGATATTGTCCTTGAGAGTACAAGTGGAAAGTTGCAAAGGATAACTGAATTACATCCAGCGTATTTGCCTCTGCAATATCCACTGTTATTTCCATATGGAGATGATGGCTTTCGATTAAACATTCTTATTGGTTTTGAAGACACCACTGGGAGAACACGTAAGTCAGTAACAATGCATGAGTTCTTCGCATTTCGGATTTTAGAGAGGAAGGGGGAAGCACCTACAATTACAAGATCAGGCAGATTGTTTCATCAGTTCCTTGTGGACGCCTACACAATGATAGAATCAAGTAGACTGCGTTACTTGTGGCTGAATCAGAAAAATCTCCGGTCAGATAGTTACGACGCAATCCAAAAAGCAGCTACAAGAGGTGGAGCTAAGATTGCTGAGCAAGGGAGCCGAATTTTCATCCCAGCAACTTTCACCGGAGGAAAGAGGTATATGAAGCAGCACTACTATGATGCCATGGCTCTGTGCAAGTACTTTGGATTTCCAGATGTTTTCATCACTTTTACGTGCAATCCAAAATGACCTAAAGTTACTAGGTATCTGAAAAAATATAATCTAACTAGCAAAGACAGAACATAAATATTGTGTAGAGTTTTCAAGATGAAACTCGATAATCTAATCTGCGAGTTGACAAAAAAGAACGGCTCCTTCTTTGGACCAACTGCTGCAGGTAAATTTCTTTGCACTTGTTCTCCATATTTCTTATATTAATTGTTTTTTTTTTCGAAACAACTACTTTAGATAGTCTTTTTCTTTATATTAATGTTCATGATCTTATTTTCATTTTTCAGTAATGTACACGAACGAGTTTCAGAAAAGAAGAATGCCACACACTCATATTCTTACTCTTAATGGAAAAGGAATATAAATTTCCAACAGCCGATGATATAGATAAGATTATTTGCGATGAAATACGAGACAAGACGGTAGATCCAGAACTGTATGAAATTATTGGGGATTGTATGATGCATGGACCTTGTGGTGCAGCAATCAAGAATTGTACTTCTTATTTAAACTACTTATGGATCATAGTTCAATTCTTTTATCATATTTTCTTTTAATATGTCACTGTTTTTAACCAAAATATAAAAATATAAATATAATATTTCACCTAAAATATACAATTACAGAATTTATACAACACAATTTCACTTTGTATAATATAAAATATGTAACTTCTAAAACTAAACACTATTAATTTTTTCATATTTTGAATATTTTAATGTCCGCACAGGTGCTTCAAGAAAAAAAACCTAAGCAACTCATTCTTTATCTCTACCATACTGCATCCAGGAGATTTGCGCAGACCCTGTCTCAGCATTGAAACTCTGTCCCACTTTCTCCCACATCCCACATCCCACATCGAAGATGCGAGGTATATGTCAGTATGAACTTCCTTGCACTTGCAATACATGGAGATCAATGAGTTCATTACTGAAACATTTCTGTTAGAATCCAACTCAACCTATATCTAACTATATTTTTATGCCCGCACAGTCACCTAGTTTTTAGTTAAAAAGGGAAATGGATTTTATTATGGGCAAATCTCCAAAATAGCACATTTCTAAGTTTATATCACAAAAATAGCACTAAAAACTACAATGACCAAAATAGCACATTTCTAAGTTTATCCTTTGAAAATTTTAATTTTTTTATTTTTCAAAATTTGAAATCTTATCCCCAAAACTTCATTTCTCAACTCTAAACCCTAAACCCTAAATCCTAAACCCCACCCTTTAACTCTAAACCCTAAGTTTGTGACTTTTGATAAAACATTAAGTGCTATTTTTGTGACTTTTGACCTTGAGTGCTAGTTTGGGAACATAAACTTGATTTAGTGCTATTTTTGTATTTTTCTCTTTTACTAATTACAGTTCTACAAAAGTACTGGCCAATATGTGTTCAAGTAAATTTGTGCAGCATTTTTATATGATCGTCCATATTTTATTTTACGACTGGTGAAAATACGACAGTGGTAGAATATGATATTTGATAGGGCAAATCTCCAAAATAGCACATTTTTAAGTTTATGTCACAAAAATAGCCCCTCGAAAATTAAAATGACCAAAATAGCATTTTATCTTTCGAAAAATTTAAATTTTATTTATTTTTCAAAATTTGAAATTTTATCCTAAAACTCCATTCTCCAATCCTAAACCCTAAATCCTAAACTCCACCCTTTAACTCTAAACCCTAAACCCTAAACCCCACCCCTAAACCCCAAACTCTAAACCCTAAAACCCAAACTCTAAATCCTAAAACCCACCCATTAACTCTAAACCGTAATGTCTAAATTAATTTACCATTGGGATATAAGTGTATATTTATCCCTTTTGATAAAATATTAAATGCTATTTTGATCATTTTTATTCTTAGAGACTATATTTGTGACAAAAACGTTTTTAGTGCTATACTAGTGGTTTTCTCTATTTGATATTCATAATTAAAGTATTTATTTGCTGGCAAATAATAATTATTTTTTATTTATCTACTGGGGTTTTTGGAGTAAAACGCGCCGTCGAGTGGAGAAGTAAAGCCAAGTCTGAGAACAAAGCAACCCCTCTGTCTGAGAAAATCTCCGTCACTTCCTTCCAATGGCTTCTCTTTGCGATATGAACGACAATACCGCCGCTGAAGTCGCCAGTCTTCTTGCTCCGCTTCCAAGTCTCCAACTTCAGGCAAAATCTCCCTCTCTCCCTCCTCCGCCAAGATCCTTTTTTTTATTCTATTGTTCCTCAAGACCACGCTTAATAGCTGATTTATCTATTATATGTGTGTTGCGTCCTATTATTCTATAATTGCTCAGGAGGAGTATTTCAATCAGCTAATAAGCAGTAGAAGATGTCATGGCCTCCTAGTAAAACATAACGGCACCTTCGGAAAAGGTCCCTCCCAAAAGCAAAGCTTCTTTCTTTCAAAAGCTAAAATCTTTCTTGTCATTGTAGTAATACAACCTCTTCTCTTCTCTTCCTTTGGTAGTATAGGTGTCTATGCAAACTCAGAGTTTCAGGAAGATGAACTCATTTTGAAAGATGAGATTCTTGTTGGTATCCAACACTCATCCAACAAGGTGACTTCAACTTGTTCTTTTTTTTTTTAAGTTTTCTTCTTTCTTGATTCACTTGACTTGTCTGAATCACCTTCCATCTCCAGGTGGACTGTTTGGTCTGCAGTTTTTGTTTCCGATTCATCGGATCAGTAGAGAAACAAATCGGGAGGAAACTCTATTTCAAGAACATGGGCCTCTCTGGTTGTTGTGGTGGTGGTGGTGGTGATTCTTCTGAAAGCAGTAGTTCAAATCATAATTCTCTTCCACAAGGAGTTGTTAGTTCTCTGATGAACGGTGAAATGGCCTTGCCTCATACTGACAAGTTTCCTTTGCCTTCTCCTCTTTCGTGTCCCGGAGGATGCCAAGAGGCTTTTTACTGCAGGTTTGATTATGTCCGCTGTTTACTAATGTCTTGAACCGTTTGATGTCTTGAACTTTCGTTTTGGTTATTGTTTTTACATGTGTTCGCTGTTTGCTAATGTGTTGTTTCGATATGACATAGTGGATCATGCGCAGAGGCAGATTGGGAAAGTTCTCATTCTCTACTCTGCACTGGTGAGAGGTCTGAATCAATATCTAGAGAAGTTCTTGGAGAGTTTATTAAACATTCTAATGGTAAGTTCTTTGCTGGTTATAAATAGTCTCTTTGAACTTGACTCTCTTTTTTTTGTATTTATATCTTTAGTTTCTTAATTTTCAGAGACAAATGATATCTTTCTCCTGGCTGCAAAGGTATATATTATGTCTGCCTCTAGACCATCTTGGACAGTGCCCCATGAATCTTTTAACATGTTTTAGCTTACTGTGTGATAGAGCTTATTGTAGAGTTTGTGACCTTTTCTTTTCTCTAGTATATATAGAAAAAAAAAAAGAAACTAACAAGTTCTGGATAATGGATTATCATGGCTAGGCGATTGCCTTCACCATTCTAAGGTACAGGAAGCTTAAAGCAGAACATGTTAACAAACAAGCGAAGCAGAGTGTGTCAAAACAGTCACTACTCTTGGAGGCATGGAAACCAGTATCGGTTGGATACAAAAGAAGGTATATATATATGTTGATTTTGCCATTAGATAGTCTTGATAATTGAAGAACATGAATTGCTTGCTTTTTCTTTTTTGTCTATGGTTTCTGAATGTGATCCAAATCACATACGGGTAGTAACTCATGTTCATACAAGAATAGAATTTATATACAAGTCTAATTCTATATTTGGTAGGTGGTGGGACTGTATCGCGTTGCCAGATGATGTTGATCCGTCAGATGAAGGTGCCTTCAGAACGCAGATAAAGGATCTTGCATGCACGGTATGTGTTTCATTTGTATTTATTATATTTTTTTGAAGGTTGAGTTTGCTTGCCATGTCTTATGTTAATTTCATTAGCTTCAAATCCTGACTGTTTTGCTATATTCTTTTATCTCCAGTCTTTGGAGCTCCTGAAGACAGCCATATTTGACAAAGAATGTGAAGCCCGTATCCACCTTCATCAGTTTGATGTATAATCTATACCATTGTTTCTTTGTATAATAATCTACTTGCAGAGAGTCATTCCTTGACACATGAAAGTTTTCTCGCTTGATATATATGGGAATATCATCGGCATGTTTGAGCTGAATAACCTGTAAGAGTCACCACTTCCTTTTCTATGTTCTTACCAGTACGATAAATATAACTCAGAGATGAGGATACCAATCTTTGGCAGAGACTTGGTGGTAGCATCACCAGTAGAGGACTATTTCTTGTATATTGATGATCTTCCAGACGCTGAAAAGGACAAAGCTGAGGAAATCACAAGACCGTTTCTAGATGCTCTCGGTGATGAGTATTCTGACTGTTGCCAAGGTTAGAAATGATGTGAAACAGTGTTGCCTTAATAAAAGAGGAGTTATGTAGCTTGTAACCACGGTTTAACATTGTTACATTCATCTGTATTTGTGTCAGGAACGGCTTTCTTCCCTCTGCAGAGCTGTATGAACCATTCATGTTGCCCTAATGCAAAAGCCTTCAAAAGAGAAGAGGTAACGTTCTTTCGTTTTTGTCTTCTTTATGGTTAACACACCTCAAAAGGATTTGGAGTTGCAATGTCTCTACTCTCTCTTAAGAGTTTCTATCTACTCTCTCTTGTGGTTGGTTTTGCAGGACAGAGACGGACAAGCAGTTATTATTGCGTTAAGACGCATCAGCAAGAACGAAGAGGTACAATCATCTTGTCTTCTCTCTTAGACTTGTAATTGAATGGTTTTATATAAACAGTAGCTTATTTTTTTGAGTGTTTATATGATGAATACAGGTGACGATTTCGTATATAGACGAGGAGCTTCCGTACGAAGAGAGACAAGCATTATTTGCAGATTACGGTTTCACCTGCAAGTGCCCTAAATGTCTGGAAGATTCATCAGTTGCATGCATTACTTCAATGTTTTTGAAGCCATAACATTTTCAATTTTGCCTACTTAGAACCTGATTAGGGAAATTTTCCCGGTTTAAGGAACAAGTGTTTGTTTACTATATAAACTTCAGTTTTATTTTAAACTAGTTTCTTTACAATATTAGTACTCAGCTTGTAACGGCTTTTTATGCTTTAGGATCTAGTTTTGGTCACCTTTGGAGCACATAGACGAAAGCACTTATTTATTATGTATACTCTGATCCATCTGCATGATTAACCCGGAGTTCTTAGAGTAGGGTTTTTAGCGGAAGTTAAGAAACTGTTTTTTAATTTTTAACTAAAAAAATGAAGAACCGGTTCTTAAAGTCTTTATTTAAGAACCGGTTCTTAACTTTTTTAGCTAAAAGTTAAGAAACAGTTTCTTAACTTCCGTTAATAACTCCATCCTAAGAACTTCGGGTTAATCATGCTCAAAGGTAACTAATGATGTAGGAGTAAGAGAGACAAATGGAGAGGACCTCAATATTTCTGTTGATTAAAGCTGACGTGGCAAGACAAGGCTGATGCTTAGAGCATCTCCAATGTATTACTCCATTTTCTACTTCAAAATAGAGTAATTCCAAAATTGAGTTGAGTTTTGCTCCAATGTATTACTCCATTTCCTACTCCAAAATAGAATATTTTTAATATATTATGTTTTATGTTAATAAAAAATTAGTAATATCATCTTTCATTTATACTATTTGCAAAATAGTTCATTTTCATATGTATGCTCTTTTATGTTTTATATCATATATCTTTTGTGTGGTGTTTATCTTTTATTTTTTATATGTATGGTCTTTTATGTTTTATATTATATATATTTTGTTGCATAAAATAGTTCATTAGATGGATATTTATATAATTAAGAAATATTAACAGTAATTTTTATAATATATATAGTAAAATAATATTTATATATTTATTTATAATAATATTTTATTAAAAACAAAAATATTTAAATATGGAAGACCATTTTATAAATAAAAAATTTCAACTCTATTTTGGAGTAATGAGTTGGTTTACTCCATATTTGGAGTAATCATATCTATTACGCCATTTTGGAGTGGATTTTGGAGTGGGGTTGGAGATGATTTTACTGCAAAATGGAGTTTATAGTGGATTTTGGAGTAGGGTTGGAGATGCCCTCACGAGTGGAAGGAAAGAGAAGCGTCATATGCCAT
The DNA here is from genome assembly GCF_000695525.1 of Brassica oleracea var. oleracea. Lineage (NCBI taxonomy): Eukaryota > Viridiplantae > Streptophyta > Magnoliopsida > Brassicales > Brassicaceae > Brassica > Brassica oleracea. The sequence continues at coordinate 31,970,214 of NC_027752.1, forward strand.
TTGTTTCATTGTTCTGTTGGGGATAGTATCGGGAGTAGAGATGTTAAAATGGGTTTGAAGCTCGCGGACCTAACGGGCTTTAGTATAAACGGGCGGACACGTAATCCTTTTATTATGATATAAAAATAAACGGGTTTATACGGATCTGTTCGTTTAGGTCTGTCTCATTAACGGGTATATCCGTTTAAACCCGTTTATGAGTTTTTTTCAAAAAAAAAATTATATTTAAAGATTATTTTTTTTTATAATTTTTGTTTTGAAACAAAATAGTTATATTATATATAGTTTGTGTTACAAACAAATATATAGTTTGTGTTTTTTTTTCTAGAAAAAAGTTTGGGTTATAATTGTGTTTAAAATTTGTTGATGTTTTCTATGATATTATGAACTGATTAACATTTAATAAAAGTAAAGTATTGTTTTCAAAATTTGCTTTAATTGGAATTTCTATTTATTAGTATAAGTTTTAAAATCAAATAAAAATTGTATAAAGATATGACAAAAGATTATTGACAAAAAAATAATTCACAAAAAAAAAATTAAACGGGTCTAAACGGGTACTATCAACATAAATAGGCTTAACATTAAACGGGTGTAAACGGGTAACTGATCTAAACGGACTAGACATTAAACGGACCAAAACGGACATGGTCTAAACGGACAGGGCCTAAACAGGCCTGGTAGCCCATATCAACATTCCTAATTGGGAGGTGATGTGAAAGCGTTTTTTTTGTGGGAGCAGTTTATAAAAGTTGGTTCTCTGCAGATTTCAGCTAAGGTTTAGCTTCATGTATACATGATTGATTTTCTTTTGGCTGATGTGATCTATCTGAGAACAATGCAAAGTTGGATGCGTGTTCTATAGCTTCTCTAACGTTTGAGGAAATCGGCTATTTTCTTACACCTAACACATGATAACGGTTTTAATTAGTACATACAGACTTGTACTATAACCATACTCAAATATCTGTTAATTTTAAATTCTATATTCGAACTCTTACAATTAGGCAGGTATATTTTGACAGTTCGTCTCTTAGTCATGATAATAATAGAAAAAAAAAGAAAAGGCTAAACAAGCCACCAAGCCAAACGGCAGCGTTGATGCAGGTTCCTCTAATCAAATTGTCTTTCATCCTCTTCTTATGTGCATTGTATGAACTGATGAGGACCATTGACTCGTAAAATGAAGAATCAGGTCATGCCGATTATAGGTTCAAATATCCAGACGAGCAGTAAATTTGAGCTCTCTTTCAGAAATTTTTTGAGTGTTGTTTATTCAGACAAGTGAGGAATTTACCCACTGAGTTGTACTCACTTTAATCAGGCAGTATGCTGAAAGTCAACCAATGGCAATGCATATAACTTTCAGTGTAACAGAAAATATGCGAGGCATTTCCAGGATCAAATAACATAGTAAAGGCCAGATGATCAGGATATACCACAAATCAATATTGCGTCAATGCCATTATACCTAAAGGAACTGTTTTTATCCTTCAGAATTGGTAAAAGACGCCTCCTTTCAATTAAAAATACCATAATATAAAGAACAAATTGAAAATATCGCAGGTGAAAAATTCTAATTGATGCTCAGTGGAAGGAGAAGTCGTTTAATTAAGAGAGCTCACGGCAAAACAGTTTCTGCTTTGTCCACTGCCCTTCGTGCACCTCCGTGCAGTTTTATCATCATCGCATCAAAACTAACAAAATTAACTATTTTCAAATTAGTTATTAAGAAATAGCATCAGTGTGTGTAACAATTCAGATCATTGATTTGAAAAACCTCACTGAAATCCGCTAAGATAATTGTTTTTATCCTCATCGGCCATATCTAAAAAAAATCAAGTTTTAAGAAAAGGTATGATTGTGGTGGAGGGAAGCAAAAAGAAGAGGGATACTCAGACAGCCAAGGGATGTATCGTCAACTACTGGGTGAAGAGCCCAGATCGGAAACTCTAGTCCACGAAATTATTCGTTTCATCACCATATCCCTTCTTCGCACCCGCCACCAATCCAAAAACAAATCAATAATAACCGACAAAACAATGAAAAAAAACTCCTATTGTTCATTGTAAAGCTCAGTATAAAGAGAATATATACAAGCAGCAGCTATGGTGTATCAATTCATTGTAGAAGACGAACCATATTTATACGACACAGGCGCATTAGGGTTTTCCTTACCGACTAGCGGCTACAACATCTTTTTAGGATTTTGCTTCCAACACAGCCCAATAGTTAAAATCTTAGCCCTTTAATATTAGGCCGACTAAAAGCCCATAGTTTTGTGTGAAATCGACCTCCTCTAGGCAGCAATACCTTTTGTTAAACCAATATTTATTTTGGCTATATATAAATACTGTTTGTTTCCTTCGTTTACGAACAGAGGACCAGTATTTCTGCGGTTCGTAAACTATTGCAATTAGGAATATACACTCAGGTTATGTAGTTAAAGTATGGGAAGATCTTTGGATCCCTTCAACTCCAGCGAGGTCGGCTCGTCTTTCAGCTCTATTTGTACACCTGAATATGCAGGGGTGAATCTAGCCCATTTAAGTTATAGGTGCACTATTGATAGAAAAATTTTAAAATACATTAGACAAGGATCGAACCTGAGAAACTGAGGGTGCATATACCTCTTTTTACCATATAAGCTAACCAAACTTTGATGTTTCTACATGTAAAATACTAAATTTTAAAATAATTGTGGGTGCACCTGCCCCCTCGTCCGTTAACCTGGCTTCGCCACTGAGAATATGAGAGTAAGTGACCTTATTGATCAAGAATCGAAAAAATGGGATGTTAGACTATTGGAGGATTATGTTGCACCTACTGATATACCTCTCATAAGGAGTTTGGCCATAAACATAACGCATCGTCGTGATACTTTCTGTTGGAATTTTACTAAAAACGGTCAATACACGGTCAAATCTGGATATTGGATAGCCTGAAACTTATTAAAGACAGGAAGAGAAAGAGGTGTTGCAACCCAGTATAACTAAACTTAAAGCTTTTGCTTAGAAGATAAATGCGCCTCGGAAGATATATCATCTCATATGGCAATTGAATACATGTCATGTGGCAGTAACGAGGAATTTGAAACGGCTGCGTAATATGAGATGTGATGACTATTGCCCGAGATGTGGAGAACCGGAAGAGTTTGTTACTCATGACATATTCGAGTGCCCCCTAGTTTTATAAGCTTGGTCCTTATCAACAATACCAACAAATCCAGAGATCTTTCCTGTACCGAACATTTATGCTAATATGGACTACCTATTATGGAGGAAGGACAATATTATCGAACCAAATTTAGACAGAGATCTCTATCCCTGGATAATTTGGTATATTTGAAAGGCTCGAAATGACAAACTCTTTAGGAGGATAGAAAGAGATCCTTTGGAACTAGTGCAGTATGCAGAGAGTGAGTGTCATCCATAATTCAATGCAAATGAGGTGGTGCCACCTAACCCACAAGAACAGAGTTTAGAGGAACCCCAAGTCTTAAGCTTGGGTAATACATGCCTCATAGATGGGTCATGGACATCTACGACACAGCTCAGTGGGTCTGGATGGGTTTGGGTGGATAGTTTGGGGAAGGTTCATCTCATGGGGACACAAAACAACCCACATGGAGAGTCTGCATTACACTCAGAACTGAAAGCACTTTAGGCGATGGAGGATATGTTTCAGCACTCGACATGCCAGAGATTTGGAACGGATTGTAAAGATTTGATTGTCATTATTAAGAAACCTCGTGACTGGCGGAGCGGATAGAGACTCTGCATATATGATTTCTGGACTTCAAGATTACCCATATTCCACGAGCGGAAAATTAGATTTCAGATTCTTAAGCTAGGACTGCGATGTAAGGCCCGATCCCGGCTCTAAGCTCAATCATGATCCGCGGCCTTAACATCCCGTATTTATATAGTTGATTCCGATTGTTCTTAAGTTTTTAGATGGTAAGTCCAAATTCATTAAGTGAGGTTCAAGATCATGCAATCCTAACAAATGAACATAAGGGGCAAATCAATTGTATATATATAATAAAAGAGATCCATACCTCATTCATAGGTTCATACTACTAGATTACACACTTAATCTATCATAATTTCATAGTTTGCACAATAGGCTATCAATACTTCACATCTATCTACAATGACCCATTCACCACACATCTTCCCATGGTTTGAACTTTGAATCTTCACGGCATCTTTCCTTTACCACGGTCCAAGTACGCTCCTGTAACCACACAAATCAGATCATAAACACATAAGGCCGATACCCTAAACATCAAGACTAGAATGGCATGGTTCGGTTCCTTAAACTAGGATCTGTCCAAATACTCAAATAAATTCCCAAAAACTAATTAAAAACCATGATAATTCATGATAATTCCCAACTAAGATATTCCCATAATTGGTTCTCAACAAATCCAACTCGAGATGTGAGATCCGACCATAGATCAGTCCGACAAAGGCCTAAGACTTTGTCCCTGGACCGGCCAAGGCCTAGGTTCAGTGTTCCATGTCTCAATCAATTGAATAACACCACAATACATGATAGAAACATATGATCCAGATGAAGTAGAGAGAATGGATGTATCTGCATAGTGATCCGACCACAAGTCCATATGGTTCATCCGCAGGCCCGGGGCCGTCCTTTGCAGTCTACACCACTAACCTTGGGTGTTCTTTCCCCTGGAGGCAAGTCCTTCTCCTTTTCTTTCTCCTTTTCCTTTTGTCTGGTATCCATGTCGATCCCCTGGCCTTCCCACGATCAGATCTCGCCGGCAAGACCACACCAACACCCACGGTCCTCTTCTCTAACCGCCGGTCCCTTGCTCTCTTTGTTTCTTTCTTTCTGATATGATTTTGGCAGAGCTCTGCCTAAGGATTTTCGTGCCATTTTCTGTGCCAGGGACTCTATATTTATAGAGAAAGCCACGCCCAACTGCCCTGAAGAAACCGGCACAAGCAGTTAAAGGGAAAGGGCACAAAACTGCCCCTTTTGCACCTTTTCGGTAAAACCGCCCAATTGCTCTTCCTCTCCTTTGGGCTGTCCGAAAATCAGGCGCAGAACATCATCCTGAGTCCCTTGTCCAATGACCAAGACCCACTGACCCTTGGTTGTTCATGTCAAGATCCCACCAGCCCATAACCGCCCATTACCCGACCACAGCGGCCCGGACCATAACACTCCACCGAGCTGAGTTGAGCTGGTCACCAACTATTCCCAGCTGAGTGAGCTAGTCTATCAGCTCCAGTGAGCTACCCAAGACTGAGTGAGCTAACTCCACACTATCCTCAGCTGGTTGAGTTTGCTCTCGGCCTTGTCCAGCTACCAGATCACTCGCCCAGCTCTCTTAAGCTTCCCTTTACTTCATCCTGGTTAAGTCTCATCTTCCTGATGCCCTTAACCTTGTCATTGAGCCATGATACACTTGTCCTTAGGTCTGATGACCTGACTGGTGCGTCTCCTCGCACCATGGTTCGTCCCAACGATCCAATCTAGGATCGGGGATGCTTCATGCAAGGTCTTTCCATATAAAACTATGTTTTGTTGGTTGTTATATTTTAGTCTGGTTACCCAGATCACCTTAAGTTTGAGTAATAAATTAGTTTTTTCGATGTCAAAAGGACAAAAAGAAAAGTTAACCATAGAATATAATGAGTATGATTGGGCAAAAATAAGGGCCAAATAGAACGCCCAATTAAGGGCATCATTAACCCTAGCAACCCATTAGGGTGCTTAAATTTTTTTTTTTAATTTTTTGTTTCTGACTTAAAAAAAACAAAATTTTTTTTTTAAAAAAGGTCAATCACGGGCCGCCACGTATCAGTGGGACCCGCGAACAGAACAAACAATGGACGCTTAAACAAGCCGCAGAAGCAGCGCTTCTTCTTCTTCTTCTTCTTCTTCTTCTTCTTCTTTTTCTTTTTTTTTAAATTAAAAAATTGCTAGCCACCCTTTAAGCAACTAGCGTTAAAGGTGGCCTAAGGTCGACTACAATAACAGTCGTCAATGCTATCTTTTTACTATACTCTGAACTTTGAAGTTTAAAGTGGAGATAGATTTATATATAGTAGTATAGTACAAGCATCTTTTTCATGGTTACGAACAACATAATTGAACACAATGTGAAGATCTAACGTGGTATGGGACCAATATCCTCCTTACCTCTCTAACCTTGAAAAGACTATTGAAATTAACTTGTTGGAAGAACCATATACGAAAGTAAAATTGTATATAGAAACAAACAAGTCAAACATGAGTTTGAAAATTCACCAATGAACACATAAAAATTATCATTGTTATTATTTTCTTATCTTCTTATCTCCTCTCTTCAATTGATAACAACACACCAAAATAGCAATAACAAAATGAAAATGGAGCTGATATTCATTCCTTCTCCGGCAACTGGTCATCTAATGGCCACCGTGGAGATGGCGGAGCGACTACTCGATGAAAACAACCGCCTCTCCATCACCGTAATCATCATATCTTTCAACTCCAAAACCACCTCTATAATCGCCGCTCTCACCGCCGCATCCAATACCCGTCTCCGTTACGAAGTAATCTCTGGAGAAGAACAACCCACCGAGCTAACGGCAACTGATTCCCACGTCCAAATTCTGAAGCCACTGGTCAAAGACGCGGTTGCAAAACTCCTCGAACAGACTCGACCTGACTCGCCTCGTCTCGCTGGATTTGTGGTCGACATGTACTGCACATGCATGATCGATGTGGCCGACGAGTTCGGGGTCCCTAGTTACTTGTTTTACACATCCAACGCTGGCTTTCTTGGACTCTTGCTTCACATGCAGTTCATGTACGACTCGGCTGAGGAGAATAATAAGTATGACATGAGCGAGTTCGAAGACTCGGACGCTGAGTTGGTGGTTCCGAGTTTGACTCGTCCGTATCCGTTGAAATGTCTTCCTTACATATTCAAATCAAAGGAGTGGTTCTCGTTCTTCCGAACTCAAGCGAGAAGATTCAGAGAGACCAAGGGCATTTTAGTAAATACTGTTGCAGAGCTCGAACCTCATGGGTTGAAGTTTCTCTCCAACGGTGATAGTGACACTCCTCCTGCCTACTCAGTGGGGCCAGTGTTGCACCTCAAAAACGACACGGACGTTGCACAAGCGGAGATTTTGGAATGGCTCGATGAGCAACCGGCTGGTTCGGTAGTGTTCCTCTGCTTCGGGAGCATGGGAGGCTTCAGTGAGGAACAAGCGAGAGAAATTGCCACCGCGCTTGAGGGAAGCGGCCACCGGTTTCTCTGGTCTCTCCGCCGTGCATCTCCAAATGTAATGAAGGAACCTCCTCGTGAGTTCTCCAACTTGGAGGAGATTCTCCCAGAAGGGTTTATTGACCGGATGAAGGCAAGAGGGAAGGTGATTGGCTGGGCCCCACAAGCGGCCGTGCTGGAGAAGCCGGCGGTCGGAGGTTTCATCTCTCACGGCGGGTGGAACTCGACGCTGGAGAGTCTGTGGTTCGGAGTTCCCACGGCCATTTGGCCTCTTTACGCTGAACAGAAGTTCAACGCCTTTGAGATGGTAGAGGAGCTTGGATTGTCGGTGGAGATCAGGAAGTACTGGCGAGGAGATCTTTTGTTGGGGAGGACGGAGATGAAACTCGTTACGGCCGAGGAAATTGAGAGAGGGATAAGGGTTCTGATGGAGCAGGGTAGTGACGTGAGGAAGAGAGTGAAGGAGATCAGCGAGAAATGCACTGTCGCCTTGATGGACGGTGGATCGTCACGCATTGCTTTACGAAAGTTTCTTCAAGACGTAGCGGATAATATCGCTTAGCTGGAAAAACATGACATGTATTTTCAAGTTAGTGTATTCTAAAAGAACATGGAAGACTTTGAGGTTTTGTGTTCTAAAAGGTTGTTCTCAAGACGTTAGTTTGTGACTTTGGGTTGCAATATAAAGGTAGTCCTGTAACACCAAAGTAATTTTCTATGCTTCATAAGTTATATTTATATACACTAGGGGGTTTTTCGGTCTACGCCCGAATTTTTTCCTATAATATTAGTTTAATTTTTATATTTATATTTTAAAATCGAACAAATATGATATACATTGAAACTTGTTATAGAATTATAAACATAAATGCAAATTTAAAAATATTTGAAATATTTTGTTGTGTTTTATTGGAGTTTTATGTAGGATATTAGTAAGATTAATAAAAATTTAACTAAATTATAAGTTAAGATCTATATATATTCTTTATCGTGGTTATTTATTTTTATGTAAAACAATTGTAAAGCTTATAATTAGTACTGTATAAATTTTGATTAGTTTTAAAATTATTAACTTTTATTTTTGTACTTGTCTTTAAAAGAAAGTATCACCGACTTGTATACCGGTTCTTTATTTGTTGTCTTCAATTTATCGTTTTAACCAAAATAATTTTGTCGACCTTTTTAACTAAAATTTAAATTTAACATTTATTGTTGCTATTTAATTTATGTTTTTTTAAAGTTTGTTTGTGATAGAAAGAAAATTTTGCTTCATGATTTGAAATATTTTTAGTTGTAAATTTATAGAAGGTTTACTTTCTTACCATTGTTGATGTAATATTAATTTTACAGTTTTTTATTTTAATTATTTAATTAATCAGATTTTTTGGAAATAATTTTGAATATTAATATTATTTTTATGTTTGTTGGATAGTGTTTGTGTGTTCGGTCATCCCTTTATGCAAGGCTGAACCATGTATGAGTGAGGACTTCAAACCCAACTTAAAAACTTTCTGAAATTTATAAATGGTAGATATATACAAAAATTATCACTGTCTGAGACCTGGAATTAGGTTTTTAATCAAAAATTATGAAGAACTCTTAACTTAAATCTGATTAAACACATTGCATAAGTTTCTGAAAATAATTTATATAGAAAAATGGTTTAAGAATTCTAACTCCTACGGTTTGATCATGCCCTACAATCTGAGTTGCAAACCTACGAACTGCATTATTATTATTCTCGCATTTGCCTCACTTCTTCTTTTGTGTTTCATGACCTTTTTTTTTAGGTTCCATGACCTTTGTCTATGATGCTTTGATAGTATTGTGTACAAACTCAATATTAAATTTTACTTTAGTTATACACATTCTAAGTTATTATCCAGGCTACACATGTTTATATTAATAATTTGTTTTATATTTATAGTAATTTTAAAATTATCAAAATAGAAGATCGTTTTTAAAATTGTAACCTTTTAATTAACTACCATTTTCTAT
>NC_027752.1:31980099-31981234 GCF_000695525.1 Brassica oleracea var. oleracea
TTCCTTTTGAGCTCTTATGGCAGCTTTAGCAGCGGCTTTCTCTGCCAGCTTCTTTTTCCTTTCCATGGCTAGCTTGGCTTTAGCAATCTCCTCTTGCTTTCTCATCTCTTTCACCGTAGCTTCATCTAGATCTAGAATTACTTCCACACCTTGAGGTAACTTTCACCATAGCTTCATCTAGATCTAGATTAACTATTTACTAAAATTTTCTGGAAGTCTCCTTGAGGCTGTATCTTTGGCTCCAATATTTTGCCCTAGAGTCCTGACTGAGGCTCCCCTGCACAAAAAAAAAAAAAAAACTTGAAACTGTAAGATCAAGCCAGATTTTAAGAGTAATATTAACATTGTACAACTGAGGCTCCCCTGCACAACCTCTTTGGCATCCGGTCTAACATGTAGCAATCTGTGATGTCTAAGTAGGTCAGTGACATTCTCGACAATTCATCAAAGGAACGATGTTTAGCTCCAAAGAACGATTGCATACTATTCTTTCACTGGTTCATTTTTTCAAAAAGATGTAATTTTAAATAACATTCATTGTTATAACATTCATTAACGAACCGGCAGAGAAAAGCCAAACATAAACTACTCATGAACAACTGTTTTCTAACCTGACGAACTGTATACTCTTCTGCAATCTCACCGGCCAAATTCCTGACATACTCGTGACCCCAAGATCCGATGTCACCCTTTGATCCAGTCAACCTGTATCCTAAGCTTTCCTGAAAAAGAGTATTGCATAACAAAGTCAAGCACCAAAAACTACCTCAAATTCTAGCAAAGAACCACAAAACACAACACTGTTTTAAGGTATATCATAAGATGAAACACACAGAAAGTTAAGTTTTTATCAATTCCTACTATAATAGCACGAAAGCACATACCCTTTGACCCTCAGCAGACATGGTCAGTGCCAAGACAGACATAGTATATCAGCCAGCAATTTCTGCAGATACATAAAAAGCGATCTTTAATCCATACACAGTAGAATGAGCAAGAAGATGATAATAATTTCTTGAAATTGTACCTTTGACTCCACCATATTTTTATGAAACTCCTTAAGAGTTCTGTGACACCCCGATTTACATAATAAAATGTTACGATAAGTAAATAGCTCTGATACCAAAATGTGACA
>NC_027752.1:31982877-31991318 GCF_000695525.1 Brassica oleracea var. oleracea
AGCTCAGGTGAGCTTTCTCCCTTCTTCTTCTTCTTCTCTCTCTCTTTCTCTCTCTCTCTCTCTCTTTCTTAATTTTTATAGAAGATGGAGATGGTGGGAAAGAAGGTGGAGATGGTGGAAAAGAAGGTGAAAGTGGTGGGGTTGGGGAAAGAAGTGGAGATGGTGGGATTGGGTCATTACAAGTTCCATAGTGAGGACGGAGAAACTTGAGGGGTTTTGGAACCGACGTCATGAAGCTTGTTGAGGCACGGATCTCCTGCCTACAGATTAAAAAAAAACATAGACTAAATTAAAATTATACTATGAAATCCAAAAAAAAGATTATATGAGTATTATCAGCTAATTAAATCGACAATAGGTTAAGAGAAACACACGAATTACCTCATGCTTTCGAGAGCAGCCTTCTGCAGTTCAGGATTAGGGTCTTGAACCCTCTCAACATAGAGCTCCAGGTTCTGCTTCAGTTGCAAGTCCTCTTCAGACTACAAATCACATCAGATTCCAAACATATCATATAGCAATCACTTTAACAAGGCTTTCAAAACCAACAAACAGCTTTTCAAACAAACAACTTTTCAGTTAAACCCTAAATCTCTACATTAGTGCAATATCTACAGCTTAATCGTAAATCTCCACTAACTCTGATTATGAACTAACTCTTGCAGCCAAGCAAAGATTCAAATAGAATGAGAAATCGTGCTTACCAGATCTTCCTCTTTCTTATCATCCTTCTTCTTGGGATCCTTAGAAGAAACCTTGGTCGTAGTTTCATCCCGCTTCGCACCATCACCAACTCTGTTCGGATCTGGACCTGGAGCCATCTCAATCAATTGTGGAGGATGTATTGATTGATCCTGGATCAGATCGTAAAACGGAAACGAAGAGAGGAAGAGCAAAGGGTTTCACGAATGGATCTAGCAAACTGAGGTTTGGAGAAATAAGAAAGGGAAATGTGAATCTCTCCACTTTCAGCAGATCGAAAGGTGAAACCAAGAAGGCCAAGAGCAAACGCATGAGCTTCCTGGGCCAACATCATTAACATTCTATCTTTAAAAAAAAATCGAAGCCCAACAAACCACAGCCGAGATGACGTGTCAAAAAGGATCTCCTGATTGGTCGATTTTTTCTGCCGACGTGGAGGACCTCTCCATTAAGGATATTCAGCTTTTAGTTATTGTATGATTCCATTGCAACTATTGAAGATATTATTATAAATTTTCATTTTAATTGAACCACAAACAGATAATGTTTGGGTTTATAAACCCAAATCAAACAACAGCAAAATCAAATTAAACAACAGTTTTACACTCGAGAGTCAAAACACAACAACAATGAACAATTTAGAAAGGAAAAACAGAACATAGCAACAACAACACTCTGATCAGGCTAACTAACTTCCGGCAACAGAACAAACTGTCCTGATCACACCGGCTGAGCCCGTCTTCACTTTAACTCTCCCCATCTTCTCCATCGACTTAGCGAAAGCCTTGTAAAACTTCTCTTCAGAACCATTGACCAAGTCGTTGATCATCTTTAACGTAGCTGAGTTTGTCGTCAAGGCAGAATCAGACTGAAAGAGACCTCTCCTCTTCAAGACAAGCCTGTAGTAACTGAGATCGAAGCTTTTACGGCTACCTGGATCCATCTCGAGAATGGTGGTGTTGTCGTTGAGGCTCTTACATTTGTTGGCCTTTAGGTTCGCTGCGTACTCGCTGTCCAGAGCTGGATCTTGTTTGACTGTCGTCGAGAAGTTGTAGAGGCGAGTATTCATGGAAGAACAATGAGAGACGCCAATAGTGTGAGCCCCTAAAACGAAAACAAAAACAGGAACGTGTGAGGCCCGTACCGAGACCACTAAGCAATTTGGTTATTTCCGGTTATTGAAACGTACCGGAGAGCAGGACAAGGTCTTTGAGATTAAGGCCTTGGTTAGCGAAAAGTCGTTGTAACGTGGTGAAGTTACTAGTTGGCGGGGGAATGTTGTTCGAAGCCTCAGTCAAATTTGAGATCCTACCGTCTCTTCTTCCGGTCGGAACACTCCACCAAGGACCTCCCTGTACAAAATTTTTCAGTTATAACTTCATTATTGTTTAACTTACAAAGTGAGCTGCAAGTGTTTACTTACGGTGGCAACAACTGCGTCTCTAGCGGTCAAAGCGATGATATCAGCGCAGGATACAGTCCTAGGACACTCTGCTTCGAGAATAGTCTTTATTCTCTCCACGAAACCGAATCCTCTAAGTGTTAGATTTGGTGGTGCATCTTTCTCTGCGTTCCCAGATGTTGAATTTATCAACACTGATCCATCACATCCCTTTATTGTTGTTCAAAACCAATGTTAAAAAATATTCAGCAATCTCAAATATTCTCCTCTATCTCAAATTTTACTACTATCAGATTACTAATTTTTATATTTGATATTCATCATTTTGTTAAGCTATTGAACTTGATGTGTGTGGATGTTTATTTATATATATACATAGGAAAATACAAAACATACATAAATAATTGAAGCTAGATTGAATGAATACCCTGACGAAGCAATCATGGAAGTGCATTCTGATGAGAGGAGCTGCAAGAGACGGACCATTATGGATATGTTTTTCAATATGATCCGAAATTATTTTCTCTGCTTTTGGACAGCTTTTGGCGTAGAAATTCATTTGAAGCTGACCATCGGATGATACAAACATTCCCATAAGAAACATCGCTGCAAAGGCAGCCATGACATGTAATAGCTTCATCGTCTTTATTGAGTAGCTTCCTCGATCTTGTTTCTCAATACTCTCTGGTTTTGTGTCACTGAAGAGAGACAAGATATAGAGCAATAATGGAGGGTCTACTTTATAATAGGAGATCATATATAATAGTATTCTGAAGTAAAAATGTAAAAATTTAATATTCTATTTTTATTTTTGTCTTAATACCATCACGAAATTTATATAGGTATTTACTTCAATCAGAAAAAAGTTCGACTGCATCTAATCAATAACACAAGTTTTTAACCGTTTAAATAATTAACTTTGTAAAAGATGATGTCAAAAAAAAAGTAATTAATCGTATATAAACATAATCAATTTATTTCAATACATCATTGTATAACATGTAATATATCATACAATAACTTTTACTTTCTAAATATTTATAGACTCAAGATTATAAACTATTTTAGTTTAGTCATTCCGTAGATCATCACCTAGTATATATATAATAGTATTCCGATAGTAAAACAGATCAATTAATTAAAATTGATGTCATAAATTTTGGTGCAGACATTTCTTTATGTACCTCTACTTTTCTCCTTTCTCTTTCTTGCTTTTAGTTTTTATACTAATTTTTCTGGGGAGAGACTCTTGCAAAACTTAACGTGAATGCTCTAATAAAAGTAAATAACTTCTGTAAAGATGAATTAACCGACACAATTATGTAAAAGGCAAACTATATCATATTTTATGTTTTATATAAATAAAAGAAAAGCTGAAATAGACAGGAAAAATTAACAAATACTCCACGTTTTTTTTTTTTTGACTTTTAAGTAAGGTGTTAACACTTGTTGACAAAAAAAACAAAACTTGTTAACACATGTTGACAAAAAAAACAAAACTAAGTTGTTAACATCCAAAATTATTACTTAAAAAAAAAAACCTTGAAATATCTGAAGTGATAACCATAATTCATCCCTTTATTCTACATCTAGTGTTTTTTTTTGTAGACAGAAGAGAGATTTTAAAATATGATTGATTTGTATTAAATTTTTATTTTACTTACAGACCTAAAGATATAGGGAGTTTTTCTTTATGCCAACTATAGAGTTTATTTGTATAGGATAGAATCAAAGAAATTAAAAAGATAAAGTTATGAGAGATCGAGAGTCCATCATGCATGTATCAATGACTAGAAATATGAGGACTTTTAAAATCAAAATCACATGTGATTGTGTATCTTTTTTAAAAAAAAATTGAGAGGACTATTGCATAACTTTGTATATTATTTCTTTTTCTTTAAAAATACAATAATTGCTATTTACACGCACGCATCAAGGTATCATATACATGATATAATTGCTTTTGCGGTCCAGTGATATATATTGTTGAACAATCTTTGTTGAAAATGGGTAAAGTTGTTTATGTCACTGTTCACACAACTGAAAATATAACCAATGTTTTATAGTCACTCGACTTAATATAAGATCATCTTCAATGGGTTGTTGAATCACAAAAGGAAGAGAGAGATGATGCTATATAGTGTTCTGTTATTGGTAATTAATATTTTGGATTTACAATAGTTGTTCACTTGTTTGTAATAATTTTTTATAAATAAATTTGTTAAAATGAACAATTTTGTTATGTTAGTAGAATTATGTTAAAATGAACAATTTTTTATCTGATATTTATATATTTAAAGCTATAGTCCCGACTATAATTTTTTTTTAATTTTATTTCATCAATAAATTTATTTATTTCAATAAAAAATTATCATCCCACAATAATTATTAAATAACATTTAAATCCAAATAAGTTCAATATATTAAAAATTGATTAATCATCTATATACCTTAACTGTTTATAAAATCAAAATTTATTTGTTAAAATACTTTTACAATGAATTTTGATGCAAATATAAATAATTATGCAAATTACTTACTTATTTTACCATAAATCATTTTAATAAAAAATATATTTATAGTTATATTATTTTTTAGAATATTAATAATAATTACAAATATAGTTTAAGTTTAAAATATGTAGCCAGATTCATTAACTATTTTGAACTATCTTATTTGAAGAATCTTACCAAAAATTCAAAATTTTATCATTAAATTTATACATGTCATCATTTTGACTAAACATGTCATCAATATTTTTTTTAAAACATTATTAAATTATAGATGTGCATCATTTTGAGATATAACACAAAAAGAGAGAAAATTTTCTTCAAAGGTATATTATTTTGGTTTAAAGTAAAAATTATTGCATTTTTCTACGCGCTTCACGCGCCCCTAAATCGCGATCTAAAAGGCGAAACCCTTAGCAAACCGCAGCTCCGAATCTCGACGACTTTGCCGGCGTATCCTTCGCCGGAAGGTCCCTACTGCTCTCGTCCATTCCTCTTCTCTCCTAATCTCTTCCCTACAACTTATTATGGAATCCTCAAATGAAATCTCTATCAACGTTCCAGCGGTTCAACCGTCGAATCCGGTAGAATCTCTTGGATTGCCTCTGGCTCTTAACTGCCCAAGTGGTCCAACGGTAATAGATATGCAAGGTAATGAAGGCGGAGCCTTTCTTCCCTGTGCTGACTCTCATGTGCCGGTCTCGAACACCACTCCATCGTCTCAGCCTCCTTTGTCTGTCTCTACCTCACCTACGCCTCCGCCGTGTGTCGATGCCCCGTACACTCAACCCCCGCCTGTCTTCACTTCCACTACGGTGTCTCTGATTTCAACTGAAGCAAGAGAAGTTCCGCCTGTCGTCACCAACACTACGTCGTCTCCAATTCCAACTGAAGCCAGAGACAAGGAAGCATCTCCTCCAGACACTGAGTCCATTTCGGTTTCTATCCAAGCTGAGACTCAATTTGTACCTTAATTAGGCTCCTGGGCTAAACCACTCATTTTCAAACCTGTTCCTACACCTCCTGTCCCTAGTACGCCAAAAGACTATGATCCTGCACTTGTGGGAAACCAACTAGCTGCTCTGTGGCCATCTCTTAATGATGAGATCCTGAACAAGAAACCAAAGAGTAAGCATCCTACTCGTTCACTAGAGCTTCCGGTTGCAAAATTACCACCTCCAGAACTTAAAGCAGATGGCACTCTCCGGTTTCCTTAGGCTGCAAGATTGAGTCCAGAATCTTGCAATCTGTACCGGGCTGCTTCACCCACATACAGACTAGATGGGACGCCTGAGGTATCAATCCCATCAAAAGTTCTTAAATTAGGACCTGAAAACAAGGATGAGTATATCATAGGAAAGTTTCATAAGTGCTCTTTACCTCCAGGTGGATTGGTTCATGCTGTTGCTAATAGGATTTGGGGAAGAAGCTGTAAGATCCCTTGCAAGAAGCTGAGTGATTCATCCTACATGTTTCATATCCCGCATCAACCTACTCGTCATTGGGTAATCCAAAGAGGAATTTGGCATATCGATGATTGTTTGCTCTTTGTTTTGCCATGGATTCCGGAGGGGTCTTTTAAAATACCTGAAGTTTCAACACTACCGGTGTGGGTTACTCTAAAAGAAATTCCAGATTGCTGCTATTCAAGACTAGGAATTAGTCATGTTGCTTCTGGCCTTGGAGAGCCTATCTTAACTCATAAGCCTCGCTTGGATCCTTCAAACATGGGGGAAGCTAAAGTGCTAGTTGAAATGGAGTTGGAGAGAAATTTTCCGCAACTTATAGCTCTGGATGATAAGCAAGGCCATATTTATCTGGTTAAAGTAGAATACACTTGGATACCTTCAACTTGTGAGAGATGTGGCGGCTTAGGTCATAAAGCGAAGAGGTGTCTTTTGCTTTCAAAACCTCTAGATTCTTCTGGTTCCTCAGCAAATCCAGAGGGTGTGAGTGTTGACATTCCCGTTGTTGACATAGACAAAAACTTGCAGGAAAATAATGATGAAACAATCTCAGGAAGCCTTCATAAAACGTCTGCTACTGTGCCTCAGGTACCAAATGATTCTTCACTTCCTCCTTTGGAATGCCATTTTATTAAAGATGTACCAGAGGAATGCCAAGCTTCAAATACCCCACAGGTCCAACATGATAACCAACTAGCACAGCAAACTTTGACCAAGACTTTATCACCATTAGTAGATATTGCATCTACTCCCATCTCAGCTTATACTATGGAATTTTCTCCATCAAACATTATCAACAGGGAGGTCCAAAAAGCCTCTATGGTTGATCCCTTAAACACATCGGCTCAGGTAAGTGAATTTCAGAGTCCTTCTCGGTTCGCTGTCCTTGGTGATGTGGACATGGCCCCTGATGAAACAACGAGCTCGCTCGGGTTTACTAGGGGGAGGGAATCAAGACCTCCAATCAAGTTCCAAGATCTAGTATGGAAGACAACACAAGGGAGAGGTAAGCATGGCCGTCGCGGCCGTGGTAATACTCGCTAGTTGCTTGATCTCATTTCTCCTCTTGGTTTCACTCTCTGAACGTTTGAATGTTTCATAGCATTCAGATGATGTCATCATGATTTGTATTCATGCAAACTTTTTCTAACTATAAGGTTTCGTACCTTATCATGTAAACGTTTTTATTTATAATTGAAAGCCCTTTTTCAAAAAAAAAAAAAAGGTATATTATTTTGAGAAATTCTCAAAATTAAGGATATAAATACTATCCTTCTTAAAATTTGAAGGAACGTTATTTACAACCTCATTTTTACTATTGAAAATTTTGTTTACAAATTGATCTTTAAATTTTTGTATAGTTTTAACTTTTTACCTAAAAGATTACATATTTGTTTTATACTTTATTGAAATTAATAATATTTTATTAATAAAATTAAGAGTTCATATAAATCATTGTCTGTTCTTGTAAAACTAAATTTATGTATGAAAGATTTATTTATCATTGGCTCATAAATATAAATGTTGAAGGTTTAAAATCCATTTCAATTTAAAATTGACTTTGTAGTCAATTTTGTTTTTAGAAAAATACATAGCGTTATCAATTAATAATAAATATAACAGGAATCTTCTATTTCAAAAAAGAAAATAAGGACAATTTGGAAAAAATTCAAACTCATTTTGAGTTTACATGAAAACTTTGATAATAATCATGTAAAATGTCATAGAAGAAAAACGATCAGATCTGAACATTTTTAATATCATTTATATTTAAATTTCCAAAAACACTTTTTACCTTGATTAAAGCAATAAAAGAATTGTAAAAGACAAGAAAATATGATAAGAAGGAACAACGAAAAGGAAAGATACCAACGCATAATCACCTAAAACCCACTTACACAAATAAGTCTACGAATCAATATTTGTCTAAGAGAAATAATAATACACATGGAAAATTAGGTATTAATATTATACTACATCCTGATCCGCGCGCCAGCGCGGATATGAATTTTCAGTTTTTAATTATTTATTTTATTAAATGATGTATTTGTAATATTCATTCATATTATATTCATTAAGTAAATATTTTTTTTTGCATCTTAAACTATCTATTTTTTTACGAATGTGTGATATCATATAAAAAATATAAAAAAATGAGTATATAGAGTTAATTAGATAATTGTAAAAACAGAAAAAAAAAATTTCGTGTGCGATATCATATAAATAATGATCCACTCAGTTAACAAAAATCATGATTTTTATATGTGTAATTTTTTTTTATTTTGACCATTTCCTTAAAACTATATTAAATTTTACATATTTTAATTAGAATATTTTTAATATCTTTACCTTTTTATTTGA
>NC_027752.1:31991597-32028501 GCF_000695525.1 Brassica oleracea var. oleracea
AAAACCATAAATTTAGCAAATGACAACTGAGTTATATTATGCTAAAATTTTATTTCTAACAATTTAGCAAATGACAAATGAGTTATGAGCAAATAATACCATATAATTTTTAAAAGCATAGCCATTCTTAAATATTTTTGAATAAATAATTATTTTTAAATTTAATCAACTGACAATAATATCCGTACAATTGTATGAGTCAAATTCTACTTTTATTGATGCATGTTATATATTAGTGCTGCATGTTTTAGGTAACATTTTAATGATGCACGTTTTTTAAAATCTCTATTATTAAAATTATGCACGTAAGGATAACTCATGAGTTTTCTTGGTTGATTAAATGACATTATGTCCAAATTTAGTTAAGGATATTTCATTAAGGTAAGTGAAAAAGACAAACAATAAAATATGAAGTTTAAATTCATTTAAGCATATTTCATTAATTTAACTGAAAAGATAAGTAATAAATTAGATAGTTTTATTCGTTTTAGGATATTTCATAAATGCAACTGAAAAGACAAGCAAAAAA
Organism: Brassica oleracea var. oleracea; assembly: GCF_000695525.1. Taxonomy (NCBI): domain Eukaryota; kingdom Viridiplantae; phylum Streptophyta; class Magnoliopsida; order Brassicales; family Brassicaceae; genus Brassica; species Brassica oleracea. The sequence continues at coordinate 31,992,127 of NC_027752.1, forward strand.
ATAGGAAATTTAATTAATGAAGTAAGAACATTTTCAAATGGATACTTCTTTTTTAATAATATAGATGTTTTGTTCTCTTTCTCACCTCCCTGAGATGCCACTACGAAGCTTTCATGCATATTTTAGCTATAGATCGAAGTTTTTTTTTTAAATCAAAGTTATACATAATATTCATGCAGATGGGGAATAATCTCGATATACACTACTTAAAAGATTTTGTAACGTCTCTACTGTCCACGGCTAATGGACTATCCATGTCCGCTATCTCGGTCTGTAGAACCATTTCAATCCAATAGGAGGGTGCATTAATTTTTCGAAGGCTCAATAGTCTTGTTTACTGATCTTTCAATTACCACCCAATCTTTCTCCGTACTTTGGTCTCACTCACACGGTATCGCGAAACATTTTCCGATAGGTCATCCATCATTTCATTATTCCAGTCCTATCACGCTTAACACTGAAGTTCTAAACAGATGTGTGACCGAAAATGTAAGTCAACTTTGGTGACATAGGTAGCCAAATCAATTCTCTTAAGCTTTTCCACATATACCAGATATCAGGATTTTACAATTCACCCCCACTCACAGAGTGCAACGCCCCCGTTGCGCACCACGACATGTCTCAATACGTCTCTCTGATCATAATCGAAATAGCTAACTAGCTCTGATACCACTTGTAACGCCTCAACCACCCACGGCTAATGAGCCATCCACGCCCGCTCCGGTCCGTGGTCCCATCCACCCAATACTGACCCTTCAATCACCACCCAACTTTTCTCTCTGCTTTGGCCTCAATCACACGATATAACGAATCACTTTCCGATAGGTCACTCATCATTTCACTACTCCAGTCCAAGCATGCTTAACCATAGAGTTCTAAACGGATGTATAACAGGAAAGATAAATTAACTTTGGTAATATAAATAGTCAAATCAATTTTCTTAATCATTTCCACTTATACCAGATATCGGGATGTTACAGATTTCACATAGTTTAAATGTTTAAGTATTAATATATATAATGTGTACACACATATATATACTAGGACCGGCCCGCCCTATGAGTGATATTATAAATCAATAATAATTTAAATAGCTAGAGTAAATTTATATTGTTAAATTTGATATATCAGTGACAATCAGTCAAATGCTTTGTTGGGTTAAAACTATACTATATATATATATACTATATATTTGTGCTTATATTATACTGTAAATTATTGATTTGTGTTTATTTGTGCTTATATTTTACTACTCCAAAAACTGTTAAATTTCCATTGAAATTTTGTGATTTCTGATTAAATATTTTTAACAAAATACAAATGATCAAAAAAACGTACGAAAAATAGTTTACAGTAAAATATATTCCATATAAACTAATTAATAATGTAAATATTGATTTTAATAGTTGCATTGTATTTTTAATAACTATTATAAGGTAATAAAAGGATAACACTATTTGTTTTTTTTTTCATATAATACTCATTTTTTTAATATCACTATTACATTTTTTCCGTTTATATTTATGTTTGATTAGTTTATGCCGTATGGATTATATTTTATGAAGTTACGTGACACACCAGCTGTGTTGATTTATTTGAAATGTATTTATTTTAATTGATGTGTAAAATAAGATAAAATAAATATAGTTGAAACCAATTGTTTGACTTCTGTGTATGTTTTAATATGATGTTTCTTCATCAGAACTGGAAACGTAGAATTGACTGCCGAGTTTTGAAGACAATGTCTTCATCGAAGCTCAAAAGCGTTGGATACCCAATTGACTGTTGTTTCTGCGTTGAAAGAGATGCAGTCAGTATTTTTTTAAACATCGGATCAGATATAATAGAAGAACGTATCCAGTTCAATGCTAACCTATGTGTCTCTGCTGCCCAGTATATACGCTGGTTGCTTTCACTGTGATTCGTGAGGTGTTCCGAGTGAGCAGTGCAAAGGAATGGTGTTGTTAGTTTCTGTAAACGAAATCAGGTCGATACTGATGCATAAGACAAATGCTTAGATCTAACATGAGTCACTCGGACATCCCTGAAGATTTCCTTGTAGACGATATTAGTCACTCCATCTTCACCGTCTATGTCGGAAGTTTCGTCTAATATTTTCATACAAGTTGGAGTTGTCACTCGATACATGGCAACGTACAATTGTCCGTGAGTAAAAACATGGCGAGGAAGATATAAAACAACTTGTTTCAGGCTCTGTCCTTAACTCTTGTTTGTTGTCATGGCGTAGCACAATCTGATTGGGAATTAGCATCGACGAAAGACGAGGGATGAATGGTGTCAGTGGGACTCAGCTGTATCCTAGGAATCAAAACTTGTTCTCCAACATCTGTCCCAGCCATGATTTCGGCTGCAACAACCCTGTGACCAAGTCGTTTGACCATCATTCTTGTACCATTACACAAACCTTGATCCTTGTTAAGATTGCGCAGCATCATCACTGGAGCTCCAACTTTCAAACACAATATGTGGTTGGGCATGCTAGGAAATTCTAGTGAATTTAGATACTTTTGAGGGTAATGGTTGGTCCAGTCATCATCCGGTGTAGCTTCTAACTCAATGGAACCAGAGCTTAAATACTCTCTAGCCTGTGATGGGACCTTGGTGAGGAGATAGGCGTTTACCTCGTGTACAATATTATTTGTAGGGGTCAAGACAACTCTCTCTTTAAGATATTCCTTGCTTCGATAGTTCTGGAGGAAGTTAGGATATGAAGCATCTCCTAATGCCTCATGTGAAGTTTCAGAACTAGATATCAGGAAGCCTTTGTCCACATAGATCTGATTACCTTCGTTATAATCTATACGAAGTTAACGTGTCAGCTTCCCCATCTCCGACTTCTAAGATCCATTTCGCGAAATCTTTATCTTCTTGCCGCAGTCGAATGTTTATGAATAGAGAGAATACTCGTGCCATTTTCCATAGATAATATTTGCTAATGGATGCGAGAACCATGTCTGGCCTTTTTCCGTGTGGGATAACTGACAAGATCTGTCTAAAATCACCGCCAAGAAGCACCGTTTTGCCACCAAAAGGTTGGGTCACAGCCGACGGGTTATCATGCGACAACAAATCTCTGAGAGAACGGTCTAGTGTTTCAAACGCGTGTCTGTGTGCCATCGGCGCTTCATCCCATATTATTAGGTTCACCTTAGATATTAACGCAGCTAAGCTGGACCCTTTGTGAATTTCAGACATCGAGCGATCATCTAGGTTCAGTGGCAATTTAAACCGTGAGTGAGCTGTCCTCCCGCCTAGAAGAAGTAGCGCAGCGATACCAGCAGTGGCAACTGGTATAACTATTTTGCTAGCTGGCCTAAGCCTTGCGATAATAGTTCTGTATAGGTATGTCTTACCCGTTCCTCCTGCACCATATACAAAGATCAATTGTCCCGACTGATCTTCGACTGACTTCAAAACAGCATCATATACATTCCGCTGATCCTGATTTAATGCGCCAAACAATTGTCTATGCGTCTCAGCCTCTTTCCTAACGTCATAGATCAGTTCCTGACGTAAATCTGGGTTGTCTATCTCTGATAAAATTGATTTATCTGGCTGAGGCATATTATCGTAGTCTGCTAGCGACTGATTATGTTCTTTCACGTGCTTTTCCACCTCAAGTAGAGTATACTGCTTCAACTGCTCATCTTGTAAGTCAAGTTCTGGAAATCGAAATTCCTTTCGTTTAATGTAAAATATGTCCTCAGCTAATAACCTCCAGGTATGGTCCGAAAGCTTAAGTGGGTTTATAACCTGACAGTATACCAGGATAAGCACAAACAATTTTCTTAGCTGCCGACCAGTAGCCCATAAGGATGGCTCTTCTATTGCTTCATGCCACTCCCTATCATCATCAAGTAAACCTCATGCATAACACATTTTCTTGAACTTCTTAAAAACCACATCACCAACGGTGTATACCTCGTCATAACCTCTAGGACCCCTCACAATATTTAATAAAATCCTTAAGAAGTACGAATCACCAGCTGTTGGACTGATATACACGACCCTGCCAATGGCTTCGTCTTGCTGCCTAGGCATCCATTTTTACTGGCTGAATGGTAAACAAACCTCGAAGGAAATTCAACATATGTCAGTTCCCTTGCTTCTTCATATGTGTCGCACGCCTCAAAAAATGCCGTCAACATTGTCTTATCAATATATTCTCGCAAGACAACATCTTATAAGCCATCGTCCTGATCAAAGACCATCATATGCTACCCTGGTAGATGTATTGGGAGTTTCACAACATTGGGCTGGTTATAGTGGATGGGATATGCGAATAACCTCCATGAACCCTCACAAGCTGAGATATAGCAACATTCCAAGAACCGATATATCTCATTAAGCATATCTGTTTTCTTCTTTTTATGCCCTTCCACCCTGGCCTTCGGATCATTCTTTTCTAAAAGAATAGTTGCTCGATCAACGCCTTTTGTTATGTACTTGAACAGATATTTGATTGCGCTAGTTTTGCAGCACCACTCAACGTTGATGTGGGCCTCATATTTTTTCAGCAGGCTAAGATTATGAGGCACAACATATCGATTGTCCAGCTTGATGTCACTCTTAACGATGAAAGACGTAGCATCAGACCTATAAACGACAAATCCAGATTTGTCAATTCTTGTATGATCCGATAAAGGTTTAGGGAAGCTTTTTGTCCTTGCACGGTAATTTGGGGCGCATCCTGCCACACGGACCATGAATCATATGACGCTCAACCAGTTCAAACCCCTCTCTATCAACTTCTTTATCCGGGAACTCTGCTGAGATGTATTCATCAATCATCGCAGCTGTAACTTCTTTTTTGATTCCTTTTAACTACAATAGGATATGGGCATGCGGCAAACCTCGCTTTTGGAATTCAATTGTGTAGACAGCTACAATAGTATGGAAAGAACAATAGAAAGAGAGGATGAGCTCCAAATAAGAAGTGCTCACATATTTATACAGATCCACACCGCCTAGGAGATACGAGCAGCGCATCTAAGAGTCTGTATTGGGCGATTGAATTAAATTGGAATAAAGACGAAGATATAACGCCGGCCGTTTCAGTCGAGTGAAAAGAATCGCAGACGTCACGCGTCGCCGCTGCAGAGATGGAGAGACGAAATGCGTATCTGGGGGAGTAATATCGTTTCGGGCCGTAGTGAACAACACACCCAGAGCCCAATACACAACAAATGAATAAAGACATTCACGGCGTTTAAATGAAACGTATAGTTTCGTCCTCATTTGACACGTGTCAGCGCGAGATCGATCGACTTATCTAGCTGGCGGTTGACGTGGAGTGAGAGAACTGTGTTTTATAATAATATATATATATATATATATATATATATATATAAACCATTTAGTCAAAGAAAAAACGTGTATATAAACCATCCATGTCATTGGGCAAAAGTTGAGGAAATCCGATTTGGATATGGATTTTACAGTTTCATTTTCGTTAAGTCGCATTTTGACATCCACCTTGTCTTCTACGGTCAGTGATGAAAAGAAAGCTTATAAGGAATGATAACCCACTTTAATAAAAGTTAGTTAAATCATCCAAATGAAACAAATATTAGGTAAGATTATATTTATAATCTATTAATTTCTGAAACTTCAGTTGAGAACAATATTTGGAAAAGAGAGTATAAGAACATATAATCTTCCTATATTTGTAAAAAAAGGAGAAATCCGTTTTTTTTCTGTCAACAAGAGAAATCAGTTCATATGTCACTTCATTTTCATGTTATATTGCCAAAAAAAATTTCCAAAACCTTGCCGTCAGTCTTATGTGTTGTCTTGTATTTGACATTGCCAAATTTATTTGAAATTTGAAAATTTTAGAAATACAGAAACTAAAGGAACATACTGACAAGGTTTTAACGAACTGCGATCAAAATGTGAATCGTACACAAGAAAACAGTAAACAACGAACTATGACTGTTTGGAAGTTGCTTTAGAGCATCCGCAACCGTGTACCCCCGTTAAAATCTTAAAAAAAATGCTTTTCTATTTTTTTAACTATTTTTTTTCGGATTAAAAAAAAAAAAAAATCTAACCAATCGCAGACCGCCACATGTCAGTGGGGTCCGCGAATAATTAACATACTCCACCGAATTGAATCCTTAGCGAAGGAATTTAAGAGCACCAACTTGCACAAAAACCTAAAACTCGTGGGCCCCATATAGTTTTATAATAATTTTTTTTCAAGGATTCCAACTAAGGATCATTGTTGGACTTGCTCTTATGACGAACTATTTTTTGAGAGATATAATTTTTGGGGAAATTGCCAATGACTTAACTTGATTTTGAATACAAAAGTGTACCATAAATTCAATCAAATGCAAAAGTAACCCAAAGTGCTAGTAAAATTACAACAACATATTTTTTGACCAAACAAAAAACATGTATTGATTTTTACTATTATAACTTTCTGCGTGAGAAGACTTCTTTTCACATAAGACTTCTTTGTAAATCTTCTCGTTCAGTAGATCTTTAAAATAATTTAAATTTTTAATAAAAAATATTTTGTTGGGAAAAAATTGAAATCATGTAATAATAACCATTTCTAAATGATGTAAATTTAGTTTTACTAAAATTGAATTATTTTCAACATAAATGAGTGAATGTAGATTAATTCATGATAGTCTTTGGTTTAGAGTTTGGTAACATATGTTATAGTACTGTGGGTAATTTTATGATTAGATTTTGAAATCTTATCTTTCTTTTTCTTTTTTTATAAATTTGACATATGTGTTTAGTGACTATCTAATAACTTGATTTAAACACTTTCTAAGTATCTTAAAAGTTTAAGAAAATGTTTTTTTTTTCTTAGTTATTTGATTATAGGGTCTAGAAGACTCACAGAAGACTTTTTGGAAGTCTTCTGACATATCCCGCCTAAATTTTAGTAGAATTTAGGGTTTCCGCCTAATTTTTTGAAGAATTTAGGTTTTCGCCTAAATCGAAGTCTTCCAGAAGTCTTCTAGGGGAAGTCTTCTCATGTATTACATCTTAAAAGTAATTAATAAATTTTATAAAAAAATATTTTGAAAGAGAAAAATTCGAAATCTTATATTAATAAACATTTCTAAATGATGAAAATTTAGTTTTACTAAAATTGAATTATTTTTAACATAGATGAGTGAATGCAGATTGAGTCATGATAGCATTTGGTTTAGGGTTTGGTAACATATGTTATAGTATTGTTGATATTTTTAGGATTAGATTTTGAAGTCTTATCTTTTTAATTTTTTTAGCTTGATCTATATGTGTTTAGTTACTATCTAATAACTTGATTTAAACATTTTCTAAAAAATTTTAAGTTTAAGAAAATATTTTTTGCTTAGTTATTTGATTATAGGGTTTGGAAGACTCCGAGAAGACTTTGGTTTAGGGTTTAGTAACATAAGTTATAGTATTGTTTATATTTAGGGTTAGACTTTGGAATCTTAACTTAAAAAAAAAATTGACCTACATGTGTTTAGTTTTGTGAATATTAAAGATTTTATAATTAGATTTTAAGTTTAATGAATTGTTATTTACTATTTAGTTAGTTGTATCGAAAATATTTAACCTAATTGAAATTTTTGTCTTCATATATAAAGAAATTTTACACATTCTCTTTCTTCATTTCAAATGGCTGCAACAAAAATGTAATTTTTCTCACTCTAAAACTCTCAACCTCTTTCTAATCTCTTTGAACATCAAAACACCTAATTTTAAATCCATTTCTTATTTTTTTTTTATGTCTTCTCACTAATTTATCTTCTTTTTGCATGTTATTCATTACATGGTTCTCATCTTTCACTCATTCAAAGATAGATCTATAAAATTTAGATATGTATTATTGTGTATTTTATATATTAGATTCTAAAAAACTATAGATTCAACCTAATATGACTGTTTTGTTTATTATTTAAGACTTTAAGTATAAAATTATGTTTTTGAAGTTTTTCTCCGTTTTGAAGTCATTTGAATGTTTTTGAATTTGCAGGTTTTTCAGATCTGAGACAGACTATGAAAGACTTCTCAGAAGACTCTCGGAAGACTCCTCGGAAGATTTTTAGACAAGTCTTCTAATGCATTTTATGCTAGAAGACTTCACACGAAGTCTTAAGGAAGTCTTCTGCCCAAAGTGTTACAAATTTTGGATATGTATTTTTGTGTTTTATATATTAGATTCTAAAAAGTTATAGATTCAACCTAATGTTACGGTTTTGTTTATTATTGAGCATAAAGAAAATATTTTTGAAGTTTTTTCTGTTTTGAAGTCATTTGAATGCTTTTGAATATACAATTTTTCATATCTGAGTCAGACTTGTGATGAATCCTCAGAAGACTCTTGGAAGACTCCTCGGAATACTTCTAGGCAAGTATTCTAATGCATTTTATGCTAGAAGACTTCACACAAAATCTCCAAGAAGTCTTCCGAATTCTTCTGCCAAAGTGGTATAAATTTTGGATATGTATTTTGTGTGTTTTATATATTAGATTCTAAAAAGTTATAGAGTCAACCTAATGTGAATATTTTGTTTATTATTAAGCATAAAAACAATTTTTTTGAAGTTTTCTCTGTTTTGAGGTAATTCAATACTTTTGAATATGCAATTTTCAGATCTGAGTCAGACTTTGGATGAATTCTCATAAGACTCTTGGAAGACTTGGATGACTTCTTGGGAAGTATTCTGAAGTTTTCTACCCAAAATGGTACAAATTTTGGATATGTATTTTGTGTGTTTTATATATTTGATTCTAAAAAATTATAGTTTCAACCTAATGTGATTGTTTTGTTTATTATTTAAGCATACACAATTTAGTTTTGAAGGTTTCTCTGTTTTGAAGCCATTTGAATGCTTTTGAATATGCATATATTTTCAAATCTGAGTCAAACTTTGGAAGGCTTCTCAGAAGACTATTGGTAGACTCTCGGAAGACTCTTGGAAGACTTCTTGGGAAGTCTTCTAATGTATTTTATGTTGGAAGACTTCCCACAAAATCTTCGGGAAGTCTTCCGAAGTTTTCTGGCCAAAGTGGTACAAAGGAATGATGTCAAGTGGAGTCCAAGCTTATTTATGTTGAGGAATGATATCTAGCTCTATGTGTAATAGTTTTGTTTACGCTCTGTTTTTTTTTATTTGTATGTGTACTATTTTAGTTGTGAATTCTTTTGTAAACTTGAAGAGATGTTAATCAAAAGAATTTGGTAAATATGTTCATGTTTTGCCAAAAGTACTTGACATCATTGAAGTTACTAATACAACATACCAATAAATTTTTTTAACCATTCTACCCACTCATAATAAAACACAACAACACAAAAACTTAGTTAAATTTATCAAAACTAAGAGAGAAGACTTCACAAGAAAACTTAGTCAAATTCACAAAATATCAAACTTGAATTTTAACTGAAAGTTAAAATTTTAAATCTCATGTAAATTAAAAAGTATATCTTATGATCTAAAAAGACACATTAAGTCACATGACTTGATATTCTTGAAGTCACTTAACATTTTTGAAAGTTAAAGACATAACTTGAAGTTACTTAACACTCTAGAAAATCTAATGTAGAAGACTTCTCACAAAGTATTCTCGGATTACCAAGAAACACTAGTAAACATAAATATTTGAAATCTCATAATTATCACAAAATAAGTTATGAATTTCATCCAGGAGCCCCAATATAAAATAATACACATGAATTAATAAGATAATATTAAAAAGTCATTTTAATTGTAGAGAAAATAAAACTTTATTAAACATTGACGTGTAAGACTTCCTAAGAAGTCTCTGCGTATGTCTTCTATTTAGGTCATTTTGCAATTGCAAATTTACGAAGGAAAACTTCTTAGGAAGTCTACTCTACAGAAGACATCTTGAGAAGTCTTCCTTTGTAAATATTGGCTTACTTTTGAATTAGAAAAATTCTCGAAAATGCCAGAGAAGACTTTTCGAGAAGTCTTCTCAGATAAACATGTTAGTTTTGAATTGACCGAAGTTCTTTAGAAATTTGAATTTTTATAGAATACTTCTTGGGAAGACTTCTATAGAAGTCTTCCGAAAGTCTTCTCAATTTCGTAAGAAGTCTACCTAGGATACTTTTGCAGTTGACTATATTTGACTTTTTCAGAGAAAACTTCTCTCGTAACCAAATGTTTGACCAAAACCCGGAATAAAATTTGAGAAGACTTCTTTAGAACTTCTCATTAATATTAAATGTTTTACTATTATTTTTCAATTGCAGAAGTAACCCACTCGACATCTTGCGACAGTGAAAAGACTTCGGAAAAACTTTCAGAAGACTTCTATAGAAATTTTCTCCGAGAAGACTTTTATAAAAAGTCAAATTTCTGAGAAACTTCGGCCAATTGCAAAACTAACCTGTTTATCCGAAAAGACTTCTCGAGAAGTCTTCTCTGGGATTTTTTGGTTTTTTTCTTCTTAATAACGGAAAGTTAGAAGACTTCTAGGGAAGTCTTCTTGATGGAAGAAATCTTCTTGATGGAGAACAAATCTAGTGAAGTCTTCTGAAAGTCTTCCGGAAGTCTTCTGAAAGTCTTCGCGAATAGATCTGAGGAAAAAATGATTTTCTACTTTGAGCCTGTGAGATGACTTGCTTAGCTTCTCCAAGCACCCAAAACTTCATTACAAAAGCTACCAAGTCGTTAATGACCACGAATCATGAGCTTCAATGTCTTTATGAACCTTACAAAACTTGGAATCAAAATCTTGGTTTTTTTAGATGAATTTGAAGAGAGAGTGAAAGAGATGTGATTTGTGTGCATAAGTAATGAAATATGAAGAGTAAAAATCAAAACTTTGGTGCATTAAGAGCTTCAAATTGGTTGTTCATGGTAGTTAGTGTATTGATGGCAATGGTAATATTGTAAATACTTTGTGAAGATGAGGATGATAATGTAAAAGACTTATTTTCAAAAAAAGAAAGAAAAAATAAATTAATGGCATTTTCGTGAATAACTCGAACTTTTAGGGTGAATAGGGAAGAAAAAAGTTAAAAAAAAATGAATTATTTTTGTGTTTTGACTTGAAATTTTAGGTGATATTTGAAAAAATCCCATATTTTTTTTGTTGAAAAAAGAAAGATATAATTTATTGGAACAGAAAAACCTTTTTTGCAGTAGTTTCAGAAAATTTTGAAAACAAATATCTAAAAATATTTATAATACTAATATATGAAATAATGATTGTTTGATACTTGGATATTTCATTCTCAGAAAAAAAATTGGATATTTCAAATCCTTATAACCTTTTCTTATAGCTTTTCAAAATTATAGTTTTCAAAAACAATTAAAATCATTCTAAAACTTTTGAGTTTTCTAATTATTAATTAATACTTTATTATTTCTGAAAACTGCTCCAAAATTTTGGGATGGGGATGCTTTTATGTAACACTAGATCTTGACATGCGCAACCGTACTGGTGTTTGTTTTCATTTTTATATGCGTAATGTTTTTTTACATCATTAATGATAAATATTATTAACATTAACCATATTTTCAAATGTTTATGTTTTTTTGAACAAAATAATGTTATAGTTAACATGTATGGTTTTCTTTTTCCTTTACTTCTTCTACCATAGATAATTTTGTAATTTGTAAAGTCATATATTTGTTTACTCTTACTCCATAAACTTTGTAGCATATATTTTAAATTATTTTTCACAAACAAAAACGTATATCACAAAATAAAGTTGCACCTTCTGTTAATAAATTTAGATTGAAAAGTAAACTATGCAATTATAAAAAAAATTAATTAAAATTTTAATAAAATATTATGAAATAAATTTCAATTAGTCATACTAAAACAATATAGGGTTGGATCATAAATCTTACTAATTCCAAAATTTTAGTACCCTTATAATAAATAAAATAAATATAATTTTTTTTGGAAATTATAATTTCTATTAAAATAAATTTGTTAAAAAATTTATCTTGCGCTGTTATTGTTTATTCTTAGAGTTTGACCAATGCCCGTCTGAATATTTGTTTTCACTTTAATTTTTTTTTTGTACTAAATGGTATAATATATATTTGTAAATTAAAATGCATTAACTTATTGTTAGTATAATATTTTAAAACATAACAATTTTATTTATTACTTTGAATAATTACATTTTTGTTATTTTAATCGTTTATTATATCACACTGTTTCATAAATTATTGGTATAATATTTTCATATATATAAATCCAATTAGTTAACTGGACTTATATATATATATATATATATATATGAAAACATTATACCAATAATTATGAATATATTATTTTATATTTTATTTATATATTATATAAATTGATTATGATATGTGGTTTTTATTTTATTATTTATTATTAATAAATACCGAAAATTATTTAATACGTTAATACAAAATATATTAGGAAATCTATTGGAAATTTTATTTTGGTTAAGATTCGATTATGGAAATCTATAATTTAAATTAGAAAAAAACATATTTAAATATAAGTTCAATAATATCTTAATGGCATGCCATTGTAAATAAGTGGAAAAACTAAGGGTATCTAATTTTGTACTCCCCTTTTGATAGATTAGATATACTTAACATGTGCATTTGTTGTTTAGGACTTATATAGTTTTGATTGATCAAAGAAATTCAAAGGGTGGTGGAGAAATTTGACCTAATATAACACCAAATAAAGCTTCCATATCTTCTCATTCTCGTCTGGCAGATAGTTGTTGGCAGGTCTCCTTTATAGACTAATGAAATTGGTTAATTCCATTCAACATGGTCTATTGTATTTTTAGTTAAAACTTTGTAAAACTCTATCTCCTTAATTAAGAAACCCTATTAACACAGGAAAAGGCAATGTATATAAGCTTCGACGAAAATTTCAAACCAAATCAAAATTGTTAAGTTAACTTGCAGATAATTACAGAATGCCTTATTAAAATAAAAATTTATATACCAAACACTGTAGATACACCACCATCTATGTAAGAAACTAAACTATGAAAATTGCAAACTAATTTTTTTAAATTATATGTATTATATTTTATCGGATTTACTGTCAGAACTCGATTAAAATATAACTTTATTTTGGATAAGGGTTATTTTCTTAACACAGTAAATTCAAAGCAAACCAACTCTAATTATAATTTGCGTCTGAATAAAAATTTATTATCTAGGATGAAACTCTCGTGTGTGTTTGTGTGTGTGTCTCCGGTCTTGGTACTAGCTTCGGCTTTGGTTTTGATAAATGTGGATGTTTGCTTTTAGCTTCTATGGTGAATTCTATAATTCTATTAATGAATTTGAACATACGAAATTTGTGTCTTTTCAAGTTTATACCTTGGTCATGGTCTTAAATCTTACGAGTTGTATGGCTTTTGGCTCCAGGGTCATCCGGCTTAGTTTTCCAATTTATTTAAGTTAAATTTTGTTTTGTTAATCAATCTATCTATGTTTACCCCCTGTGATTGTGCGCAATGAGCTATGTTGTACATCTAATCTATTAATTTATGATTTTATTTTTTATCTACCATACAAAAGTCTGTGTTAGACAATTCATTAGAAACTTAACTAAACATCCTAAATTTATTCATATATGATATTTTTTTAACAATTTACTTATATATGATATTTTCTAACAAAAATAATATACATCTAAACAATAGCATTTCTAAGACAAGACAAATATATTTCCATTAGACAATTATCGTTTGATTCTTTATCATGTTTAATCTAGAACATATTTTATATATATTTCAGTAATTAAAAATGGTATAGCCCAATTTTTTTAAAAAATTATCATATTAACCTTTTATATAAAACAAAAGAAATAATATTTTATTGGCTGTAACATTTTATGTTTGATTTTTGTAGTATAAATAAGAACACCAAACTGAAATATACTATATTAAATAAAATAATATTTTAAAAATATAATATTAAATAATTTAATTTAGTCACGCACAAACATTTCGAGAATAAAAATTTCTGAACCAAAAAAATTAATAAAATTTGTATTAGTTCATATATAACTAATTTTTAAAATTAAACTATTAATATATGATTTGTGTAAATTCATCAAAAACAATTTTCAATAAATATAAATTTTCAGAATAATATTATATACACAAAAATGATATTAAAATATATCTTTGTAACTTATTTTAATATTTTAATGTTATTTTAAAAATAAAAATATATTTGCACGGATGTGTGGGTTCAAATCTGGTGATTAAAATCAATTAAAAAGGAATAGGACAATCCAAAACTGAACAGAAAATTCGAATGTTATCCCTGCAACTTTTTTTAAGATAAAATGAAAGAGAATGCGTTCTATAATATCTTGTATATGACCAATGGTTTATGTATTTTTTTTTTTTTAAAATCAAGGTTTGTGTTTTGAGTAAAGATTTAATGGGTCCATTTTTTTTGACTTATCGAAAGTCTTCATAATATTTTTTTTAATTATATATATTAATATAACCCCTAAATAGGTAAATCGGAGACGGTGTTACAAATTCGGCGATTCGCATGAGAAACGTCAGGCACTAGGGTACATGCTAAGTTACAGACCAACTACAAGCAAGCTAAACCGAGAAGTAAAAAGGACTGAGGGAAAGAAAACGATAGGAGGCAAGCCTCCTCCTTGGGGTGATCACCGTGGCTGTCAAATCTGGCTTTATTGGCGTCTCAGGGCGGGGTGTCCATGCCAGCACCAGATCCGCCTCTGTTACCATCGAATAAGCCACCCTGAGGTGTCCCGCGACCCTAGTACACCGGCTTCTGGAAGAAGAACCGATTCCAAAAACCCTCGCCGTCGCTAGCTATATGAGTTCAGCTCCTTCTCAGGTCCGGGTATCTGCATGCTCCTCCACTCCTCACGTCGGGAAGAAATGACACCAGACCGGAGAGAAAACATCCCAAGAGAAACCGCCATCCCACTCGGGAGATCCTCCGACACCAGCCTCAGATCTCTTCAATCAGAGAACAAAACTCTAAGACCCGATGGCTGACTAGCGATTTCCGGTGGGGCTCGTCGTCCTCTAACAAGCACGGCCACCATACTCTCGACGAACCACCAGACCTATGAATTCTTCATCGGGGTCCTCGCACAAGAACCCTCCCGATCTCGCCGAAAGAAAAGAGAAGCACCACCTTGAACGCCGGAAGACGTACCATATCCATCTCGTCGTGCAAGTTTCGTGTGGGGGATTTGAAGAAAACACCAACTTCAAAGACGTCTCCTTGAGCCTTCTGTTTAAGCCACACACCAAAGATAAACCAACGAAACTTGCGAGTTAGATGATGAAGACTTTCTTTGTGAAACAGAGAAAAGAACAGAGCAAAACAGAGAAGATGAAACAGAGCACACAAGCAAGTTTATCCAGTTCACGCCCGTTAACTAGCGTCGTTACATCTGGCGGGATCCTTCTCCCGGAATCCACTAGATCAATAAGTGTTTACAGAGATATCAAAACCCTAAGGCCTTTACAAGACTCTCACCGGTTTATCTCTACACTCTTCTCCAAGAACACAAAGCTAGCTTATGCTATGAGTTTGTTCTCTCTCCTCTTTCTCACACCTCTCCCATATACAACAAGTTACATATATATATTTTAATCGCTACCCAACCCGTATCTCACGCTTGACCACATGTGCTCCTTGTACGGAGTCATTTAATGAAGACAGCTTGAACCTATCATCTGATTCTCTTTACCCGACAAGAGGATCTGTTGCTTTTGCTTTATGGCAGGAGCAACAGCTCTTTCACTTGTGGTCCTGCCTGTGGTCCTGCATCTTGAGAGATCACGTGATTCTTCATGTAACCTTGTAGACTTGCTCTACACGCTTCTTTTGTTGATAATACATTCCATGCTTTTCCATTACTATATATCCAACAAAACTCCACCTATATAGCAATGGAAGAAGATCAAGCATTATCCATAAGCGCCTTCTTGAGAGCTCGTGAGAGATGAGAAAATGATCTAGATTATTGGATTCCTGATCCCGGTTCCTGAGTCCAATTACCCAGACCTTACACGTAGCAAGTTCAGTGTGGCTTGAAGCTTCCTAACGGATTAGTCAGGGTAGATATCTTCAACACCTCCACATGTCCATCAGTTATAACATCTCTGATCTTGTGGAACTTGGTATCAACGTGTTTTGTTCTTTCATGGTGCACGTTGTTCTTTGATAAGGCAATGACACTTTGAGAGTCACAGAAAATCTCCACACTCTTCTACTCATATCTGAAGTCTTTCAGAATTCCCTTTAGCCATAATGCCTCTTTCACCGCCTCTGTTAGAGACATATATTCAGCCTCAGTCGTGGAAAGAGCCACAACTTTCTGTAATGCTGACCTCCAATTGATTGTATTCCCTCCAAGAGTGAATACCATGCCACCAATTGACCTTCTCCTATCCTTATCAGCTGCGTAATCTGAGTCACAGTAGCACTTCAGAGTGAACTCATTCCCTTTTCTGTAGCATAGCTTAGTTCTAAGAGTACCCTTTATGTACCTTAGAACCCACTTGACTCCGAGCCAATGTTCCTTGATAGGATTTTCCATGAACCGACTGATGATCCCCACAGGATAAGTCAGGTCTGGTTCCAATCATTCCATACATGATACTTCCTACTGCGTTTGAGTAAGGAACAGACTTCATGTATTCAGCATCCTTCACTAACTATGGTTTTGTAGCAGCTCTCAGTTTCAAGTGTGCTCCCATAGGTGTTACAACATGTTTCGCTTCAGCCATCTTGTAAACTTCAAGAACCTTCTCCATATAACCTTCCTGAGATAACCACAACTTCCCTGCAGTTCTATCCCTTGATATTTCCATACCGAGAATCATCTTTGCAGCACCAAGGTCTTTCATTTCAAACTTATCACTAAATTTCCTTTTCAGTTCAGAAATGACCTTCTTATCTTTTGCAGCGAGTAGCATATCATCAACATATATCAATAGATATGCCTTTGAACCATCTTCAAGTGTTTTAATGTAAACACAATGATCTCTTACGCTCTTCTCAAAACCCTCTGTCATGAACCCATCAAACTTTTGATTCCACTTCTTTGGAGACTGTTTTAGACCATAGAGTGACTTGTTTAGAAGGCAAACCTCATCTTTCTTGAACTGATCCTCAAAACCTTCTGGAGCTTCCCTATAGATCTTTTCATCCAGTTCTCCATGCAAGAAAACAGTTTTGACGTCTAACTGTTCCAGTTCCAGGTCTTCTTCCACAACTCTAGCAAGCAGTATCCTTATAGACACATGATGAACCACATGTGCAAAGATCTCTATGTAGTCTACCCCCTCCTTTTGTGCATAACCTTTGGCAACTAGTCTGCATTTGAACCTTGGTCGTTTCAACGCCTGGTATTCCTGGCTTTCGCTTGTAAATCCATTTACAACCTATGACTCGCTGTCCTTTTGGTCTAGTTACAGTAGTCCAGGTGAAGTTCTTGTTTAAAGAGTCCATCTCTTCACCCATCCCTCCTTTCCAGAACTCCCAATCTTCATCTCTTAATGCTTTTGTGTAATCGGCAGGTTCTCGAGGGTCACCTTCAACTGTTGTAATCAATGCCTCTGCATCAAAAAAGTCCTCTTCGTCATCAGTCTCTTCACCGAAATATCCCTCAACATCAAATCTTCTTGAAGCCATGATATTTCTTCTTGTTCTGTCTCGAGCTAAGTGATAGCTTTCTGGTGAATCTACATCAGCTGTTTCAGAGTCTTGTTGTAAGTTGGTTGCTGTGAATTCTTCTTCTGACTGCTGACCGTCTTGACTTATTTGGTGATCATCCAGGGATACTGTCTCTTCTGAATGATCTCCACCTAAAGTCATTTCTCGACCTAACGTCATATCACTGCTCTCTGATAGATCAAGATCAAGGAAAGCATCTGTTGGCTCTTCATCGGTTTGAATTTCCTTTCCTCTCTTCTTAACATCTTTGTATACTGCATTGTCCTGAAATATCACATTCCTGCTGATCATGCACTTCTTCTCCTCTATCAGCCATGTCTTGTATCCTTTCACTCCAGGAGGATAGCCAAGAAGAACCCCTTTCTTTGCCCTTGACATCAACTTTCCATCGTCTGAGTGAACAAAACATACACATCCAAATCTCCTCAGATAGCTGTAAACTGGAGCTTTTCCTGACCATTTATTGTCTGGAATCTCGAAGTTTATTGCTGATGAAGGTGTCTTGTTGATCAAGGTCACTGCAGTGTGAGTAGCCTCAGCCCAAAACACTCTTGGAAGTCCAGAGTGACTCAACATGCTTCTTACCTTTTCCATGATAGTACGATTCATTCGCTCTACAACTCCGTTTTGTTGTGGGGTGTATGCACACGTCATATGCCTCACTATACCCTTCTCCTTGCAAAAATCATTGAACCTTTGATTACAGAACTCAAGACCGTTATCAGTTCTTAAGATCTTAATCTTCCTCTCTGCTTGGTTTTCAATCATCACACTCCATTCCACAAAACTTGCAAACGCCTCATCTTTGTGTTTCAAAAAATAAACTCATGTCTTCCGTGAGTAATCATCTATAAAGGAGATGAAATACTGACATTTACTGAGAGATGTTGGCACTGAAGGAGCTCCCCACAAGTCAGAGTGTATGTAATCTAGTCTGTCTTTTGTGTCATGAGTTGCAACAGCAAAACTGACCCTCTTTGCCTTTCCATATTCACAGTCTTCACACATACCAAACGTTGAAATCTTCTTCCGAAGCCCTTTCTTGACCATAAGATCCATGTTTTTCTGACTCATATGGCCTAATCTCCGATGCCACAGAAGTGTATCATCACTTCTCTTTTCAGCTACTAACTGTTGCCCACATTCTGGCTTACCTTGAAGCAGATACAACTTCTCATGTCTCTTTCATGTCGTGAGAGTTCTGGTTCCATCTGTGACCTTCAGGAGTCCATTCTTTGACTCAAAACCACATCCAAGTTTTTCTAAGGTACCCATAGATAATAGGTGTCTATACATGTCCGGAATGAATCTTACTTGTGTGAGCAAGAAGGTAGATCCATCTTCATTTCTGATTCTGACATTACCTATTCCCCTGACCTTTGATGTAGTCTTGTTTCCCATTCGGACTGAACCTCCAACGTCTTCTCTCAGATCCTCAAACCACTCTCTTCTGTAAGTCATGTGATAGCTGCATCCTGTATCCATTACCCACTCATCTTCCAAGCTTATACCTGTCAGATGTAGAGCTTCTAACACATACAGCCCTGTGGCTTCACTGTCGTCTTTAACCATAGTCGCTTCACCTCTGCTACTACTAGCTTGGTGTCTAGATTTGCCTTGAGACTTGTTTCTACTCGGACATGAGTTTTTGAAATGTCCCTCTTCACCGCAAATCCAGCACCCTTTCTTTCTCTTGGACTTTGACCAAGACTTGTTGTATCTTGGTGACTTGTCCCTACAATCAGGTCTTCCTCTATGCTCTCCTCTCTCTCGAGCATACAGACTTTCTCCAGAGTCTTTGTTACTGTGAGAGTTTGATCCTATCTCGAACTCCTTTGCATATATGGCAGCAACAACTTCATCAAGTGTCAGTGTTGTTCTTCATGTGCCATATCCCAGCGTATCTCGAAGTTGATCAAACTGTTTTGGCAATGACATGAGAAGCAGAATGGCTTGATCTTCATCAGACACCATAACATCGATGTTCTCCAGATCTGTTATGAGTTGGAAATACTCATCTGTGTTACTTTCTATGGATAAGCTTTCTGACATCCTGTAACCATAAAGCTTCTGTTTTAGATAAAACCGGTTTGGAAGAGATTTAGCTAGATAGAGCTGATCTAGAGCTCTCATAATTCTTGTTGCAGTCTCTTCTTTCCTTATCTTCCTCAGAACACTGTTAGTTACACTCAGAACTATGATGCTTCTCGCCTTTTTCATCTTTTCATGTAAAGCTTCTTCCTTTTCTAAAGTCTCCTTCTTTTTCGGTTTCTGTTTCATCAGGATCTTGTACTTTGGCCTTCATCTTCCTGATTCTTCCAGAGCCTTGCTCAAACCCTGAAGATCTATTTCAGCCAGTAGTTTATCCTTCCATAGCGTGTAGTCTCCATGTCCATCGAACTTCTCCAACTCTACCCTTGACTTCATGTTTCTTTGACTAGCTGAATCAAATCAGAACCATGTACCCTCGAACCTAGGGCTCTTATACCAATATGTGAAGAAACACCAACTTCAAAGGCGTCTCCTTGAGCCTTCTGTTTAAGTCACACACCAAAGATAGACCAATGAAACTTGCGAGTTAGATGATGAAGACTTTCTTTGTGAAACAGAGAAAAGAACAGAGCAAAACAAAGAAGATGAAACATAGCACACAAGCAATTTTATCCAGTTCACGCCCGTTAACTAGGGTCTTTACGTCTGGCCGGGATCCTTCTCCCGGAATCCACTAGATCAATAAGTGTTTACAGAGATATCAAAACCCTAAGGCCTTTACAAGACTCTCACCGGTTTATCTCTACACTCTTCTCCAAGAACACAAAGCTAGCTTATGCTATGAGTTTGTTCTCTCTCCTCTTTCTCACATCTCTCCCATATACAACAAGTTACATATATATATTTGAATCACTACCCAACCCGTATCTCACGCTTAACCACAGGTGCTCCTTGTACGGAGTCATTTAATGAAGACAGCTTGAACTTATCCTCTGATTCTCTTTACCCGACAAGAGGATCTGTTGCTTTTGCTTTATGGCAGGAGCAACAGCTCTTTCACTTGTGGTCCTGCCTGTGGTCCTGCATCTTGAGAGATCACGTGATTCTTCATGTAACCTTGTAGACTTGCTCTACACGCTTCTTTTGTTGATAATACATTCCATGCTTTTCCATTACTATATATCCAACAGGGGAGAACCCTACGACCACCGACGAGGTTGCCGGACAGCCATAGAACCTCCGCCCTAAGGCAGGAGTGAATTCTTTTTTAGAGAGAAAGTTGAATAGCGCATGTGAATTACTCACCAAAGACTGATCAAGTCTTCATAATATTTAATGGGTCCATTTTCTTAACAAAAGAGTTAAACAAAAGGGTCCATTTCAGTAGTGATTCACGAAATTTAACGGAATGATCATTCACATAAAAACCCATGAAAATGTCTTAACAACTGTGCGATAACCCTTTTTCACGTGTGTTGGCGTAGAAATAATCCCTCTCTTTTAATCGTTCACTGTCCTTTTGCGTTTTAAATTATAAATTGTTCTTACAATATACAAATAAAGTTAAAGTGCGCAATTATATGTCTAGGTAAGAGTACTAACTTCCCCACTAAGTATGAGAGACTATTTATGTGGTAGACTATTATAAAACTTAAAGTTCTCAAGATTCCATATAATATAGGGGAATAATATAGTAAGCTTTAGAGTGTTTCAATATATATATATATAGAGAGAGTAAGCTTGAGCAGTACTTTCAAACAAAATATGAATTGCTTCAAAACTAGACCTTTGAAGAATATTAATTGATCCACACAAAGAAGAATATTAGTTGATCGGGTTTGGGTCATTATGCGGCCCACCTGCAGTTAACTTCTTAGAAGTTTTGTACATAATCCTTAATGATTTTTTTTTTTTTGCAGAATAAGATAGAGCGAGATTGAGTGCTAAGAATATGAATCATTATCTGCGGGCCCCGTCCCATTTGACCCGGTGCAGGGCGGGTGGGGATCGAGTGATTTGAAAAATTTGGTTCGTGGGTTTGGATGCGGGTTGAGTGATTTTTATGCGGGGCAGGTGCGGATCAGCAAAAATTCAACCGCGGGTACCCGCCAACCCGCAAAAATTTTTTAAAAAGTTTTTTCTAAAAAAATATTATTTTTAAACAAAAAGAATTTAAAAAATAATTTATTTTAACTATAAATAGATTAATTTTATTAATTTTAATAAAAAATATTTAAAATATTAATTTTATTATTATTTTTAATAAAGATATTTAAAATATTTAAATTTTTTTAATAAAAATATTTAAATTAATAATTTTTATTATTATTAATATTATCCGCGGGTCTAGCGGATCATCCGCGGGTTTAAATGGGGCGGCTAAGGATTTCGTATTTTCTTCTTGCAGGTCAAGTGGGTTAAATTTTTTGAGTCAAAATAATCAGTCAACTCGCAGGTTGGCGGGTCAAGTGGGGCGGGTTTGACCCGCAACCCAGCTCTAATGAGATACCTGTCTCTCCATTGTTTCCACGGACTGAGATTCAAATTTTTCTCCTAATATGACACAACACGTGTATACTCAAATTTTGTTTTAGACTTGGAATTTCAAGTAGTTTTGGAAGTTTTTGTACATAATCATGATAGTCTTCTTAATTTTTGCAGAATGAGTCAGAGTCATCAAATGAGATGCTATCCAATCCAAATCAAGCAGAAGAAAAACTTGACGATGATGTAAAATTTATTTTGAAAATTCTTATAGTTTTCTTTTGCCTTATAGTCTGAGACAAACTGTGACTCAATATCTTTCACCTATTGTGACACAACACTTATATGCAGTATGAGACAGAGCCATAGAGACAAAAATTCTTGTTTTACTTTTGGAGTTTTCAAGTAATTTTAAAAGCTTTTGTACATAATCATGATAAGTTGATAACCTTCCTGATTTTTGCGGAATGAGACAGAGCCAACCAAGCCAAATCAAGCAGGAGAAAACATTTTATAAAAAGATTAGAGAAAGTGAACATGTCACACTCAGTTTATGTTAGACTATGTTTTTGAACTTCTTTTGCTATATATGTTGACTTGGACAAGTACGAAATGTTCCTAAGAAGTTTGTAATGAATTATGAAGACTTTTGTTTCATTTAGGTTATTATTGAAGAAGTTTCGGGATGTTTTGAAGCATTTTTAGAAATTCTATCAAAAAGTGTTAAATGCGGTATCATTATAAAACACATATGTTATCTAGGAAAGCTTGTGACACTTTTAGGATAGATTTCCAAAAAATAAAATGAATGTGTTTTTTGCATAAGTTTTTACCTAAAAATAGGAATATAAAGATATTAGTGTATTTCTAAACAGCAAAATATGGAATGAGATGAAAAATTAAAGATTTAATTTACACATTGGTAACTTTCAAACGCGCGCGGAGAACACGTGTCTTTCAAGTTTAGTTGAGTAGTGGTTTAGCCTGAGAGTATCATTGGTTATTGTCAGACACATAAATTTATTTAAAGATAATTATATATAATAAATGTTGGAAAGCATCTGAGAAATTTTGGATGAGCTTCCAAAATAATATCTTAGTGTGTTTTTATGTAGCAAAGTTTAAACTAAAAAATGAAATGAGATTAAAAATAATAATTTGATATCTGCATATTTGGTAAGTTTCAAATAGTGATATAGAATTCTGAGAGAAAATAAATTAGGAATAATTTACATCTCCCACAAGTTGAACCTGGGAACTCTAGGAAATGGGAGAGTGTGCAGCCACTAGGACAAGTGTTTATATCTATATGTTGATGTAAGTAAAACAATATAACCAACAGCATTTTATTCAATTAAAAAAAAATTAAAACGTTTTGATTCCGAGGGGAATCGAACGCGCGCGGGGAACACGTGTCTTTCAAGTTTAGAAAGAGTAGTAGTTTAACCGTTAGGCTAAGGAGAATCATCCCATCCCTTATATATTAATTGAGAAGCATTACCACATTTTTTTGTAGCCACGTGTCATCACTAGAATGATTCTTAGAATCCTTAGAGAAATAGGTTGGTCCATCTAAATATAGAATAAGTTTTTTATTAACCTAACCATAAATACATTATTAATGTGCTTCATTATTTTCTTAAATAAAATTACGGAATTGCTTAATGTGGATAAAGTACATATGACAATTAATGATTTTGAATAAGGAAAATTTGATAAAAATAAGTGTATGTTATATTATATATTTTTTTTATTTTAAAATATTAAAATAAATTAAACAACCATATTAACATTATAATAAAAAATTAGATTTTTCTGTATACGTTATATTTTAAATTTTTTAAAACGAGTATAAATTACGAAAACTGTTAAAAGTCTCACATTCAAATTTTTTGATCCATGGTTTAAAATTTTTGTTATGACATGATACACATGATTACAAAATCATATAAGTCAAAAATCTCATTTAATAAGTATTTAGATTAAAATATATATAAATATATATATATCTCATTTTAAATTAAACTATATGCAATATAAAAATACATAAATATTTTAATTTTGAAATTTACTTTGAATTTTGTTTGATAAAAATATTTATATATCATTTTAATTTCTTTTTTAAATATTATAAATTATTTAAACTATTAAACCCACAATGAAATTTTATTATCAGTTATTTAAAGTTTTTGTTATAACAGATACAAATGATAAATAAAACATATGAGTAGAAAATATCATTTAATAGATATTAATATTAAAATATACTATATATATATATATATGTTACTACCATTTAAATTTAATTCTATACCATATCAAAAAGAAAAAAAATATTTTTTTTGGATTATAAAATTTATTTATATGTTCACACCAATTTAATTATATAAGTAATAGTTGCTAACTTTTTAATTATTAAATATATATTTATTATTTCATAATATGTTAAAAACCCCAAAATATAATACATAAAATAAATTATATATATAATGTTCATTCCGCGCAAGGCGCGGATCTTAACCTAGTATATATTAATTGAGAAACATTACAACTTTTTTTTGTAGCCACTTGTCATCACTAGGATGATTCTTAGAATCATTAGAGAAATATGTTGGTTCATCTAATTATATAATAAAATTTTGATTAAACTAACTATAAATTCATTATTAATGTTCTTTATTATTTTCTTAAATAAAAGTTACGGAATTGCCTAATATGGCTAAATTATATATGACAATTAATGATTTTGAATGATAAAGATTTGATAAAAAAAATAGTGTATCTTCTATCATATTTGTTTAATTTTAAACTTTAAAATAAACTAAACAACCACATTAAACATATAATAAAAATTTAGAATTTTCTGTACATGTTATATTTTGAATTTTTAAAAATGACTATAAATTATTAAAACTATTAAAATTTTCACATCCAAATTTTGTGATCATGGTTTAAAGTTATGCTATGACAAGACAAAAAAATATTACAAAATCATATAAGTAAAAAAGCTAATTTAATTAATTATTAAGATTAAAAATATATATATATATATATGTATATATCATTTTAAATTAAACTATATACAATATAAATTACATAAATATTTTAATTTTGAGATTTACTTTGAAAAATTTCTTTTGATAAAAGCTTTGAACAAACATTGACAACTTAAATTTTAAAAATTAAAAATTACTAAATTATTAATCCGACAATGCAAATTTTGTTATTGATAATTTAAAGTTTTTCTATAAACGATACAAATTATAAAAAAATCATATGAGTATAAAGCATCATTTAATAGACATTAATATTAAAAATATACTATATATGTCATTTAGATTTAATTATATATCCTATCAAATAGAAAAACAAATTGTTTGGATTAATAAAATTTATTTATATGTTTGCACCAATTTAATTATATATGTAATAGTTACTGAATTTTTAATTATTAAATACATAGTTATTATTTAATAATATGTAAAAAAATATAATACCTATAATAATTTTTATATAATTTTCATTATGCGCAAGCCGCGGGTATTAAACTAGTATGTTAGTATTGAACACAAATTTATTTAAACCTAAATTATATATTATAAATGTTGGAAAGCATTTAGCATGTTTAGGATGAACTATGCCACATTTACTGTACTTGTGTGACTAGGAGATTGAACCTGGAACCTCGAACTCGCCAACCGATCTGATTCTCTTTGTAGGAGGCCTGCAAAATTCGAATAGTTTGCTTGTTATAGCTAGGTGAATCAGAAAGAACTTACAAAATTCGAATAATTTTGGAAGGTTTAATACATGATTAGAAAATCTATCATGAATAGTGATTAGTTGATATACTAGGATAAGACTTGCGCCTTGCGCATGGTGAATTTATATGAAAATTATTTAAGAAATATTGTATGAAAAAAAAAATTATATTCTTGATCGAATTAATATTTTTGACCCTTAAACAATTTTTAAATTTTTTTTGTTAATTACATAATTTGTTTACTGATGAGCTGATCCCATTTTTTAAAATATTTTAGGTCAAAAAATCACTTATCACATAAGAACCTAACGTTTAGGCCGAAGAATCCCAGACCTACTATTTGGTTACAATGAAACTATGCCAGCTCGGTTTTATATCATGATTAGCAATTTAAAGTTAATTATGGTTATGAGAAGTTTACGTTCACATGTCAATCCTATCTTATCTTCAATATTTTTCTCATTTTTGTGTCGTTTTTTTCATTTTAGTTATTGCTTGATATAAATATTGATTTTTGAGTTTATTCTTACTTCTTTATTTTGTTTTGGCCTGAGATTTAATTTTTTAAGATTTAAAATTATTAAATAAATACATACTTATGTTAAGATATGTGCCTTGTGCAGAATAAATATAAAATATTTATTACTTATTTTATGTTTTTCTGCATATTATGAAATAATAAAATAATAATTATATATCAAATATCTAAGAAATCAGTTACTATTATGTAATAAATTGA
This sequence comes from Brassica oleracea var. oleracea, assembly GCF_000695525.1. Taxonomy (NCBI): domain Eukaryota; kingdom Viridiplantae; phylum Streptophyta; class Magnoliopsida; order Brassicales; family Brassicaceae; genus Brassica; species Brassica oleracea. The sequence goes on from NC_027752.1 coordinate 32,018,816, forward strand.
CGTGCACATATAAATCAAACGAGAGCTCTTGTTTATTCGCAATCATTTTAGGGTAAATAAATCAAAACAATCAATCTTATCTATCGTATATGATATTAACATAGATATATATTATACTTTTAATATGGATATTTATTAAATGAGGTTTTTACTCATATGATTTTATGATTATTTGCATATTTGTGTAACAAAATTTTACACCAACGATTTTTTTTTAATGTGGAATATTTAGTGGTTTCAATAATTTATAATCATTTTAAAAAATAAAAATTTCCAAATTAAAATATTAACTTTTCAATATATGTTCAACGCATATATAAAAATATAAGTATTTATTTTCATATGATGTATAGTTTAATTTAAACGATATGAAATATATATATATATAAATATTAACATAAACACGTATTAAAATAAAATTATTTATTCATATGATTTTATAATAATTGTATCTTATCATAGAAAAAAAATTTAAACTTTGATCATAAAAGTTTATGTGGGACTTTTAACAGTTTTAGTAATTTATACTCGTTTTGAAAAATTCAAAATACAACATCTACAAAAAAGAATCTAAATTTTTATTATATGATTAATATAATTGTGTAATTTATTTTAATAATAAATAATTAAACAAAAATGATAGAAAATATACAGATTGTTAGCAAATCTTTATTATTTAAAATCATTAATTGCCATATATATTTTAATCACATAGGTAATTTCGTAGGTTTTATTTAAAGAAATAATATATAATGATTTCAATTTGATAAATGAATGGTCCATAATGGATATACTATATAATATAACATTCCCTAGCAAAATTAATTTTGGTTTAACAAAATTCTCAATTGATTCTCAAACCGCCCTGTAAGAAAAATTAGCATTCTAATTACGTGACAACTCAGCATGACACTTTTTTAATTAGTACAAACTACATGTTATAACTTTTTAGATGTTTCTCTATTAATATATAGGGGATAACAACAAACTTTTACACACAAGCGACATAGTCCATCTTTTTATCTTGCCGATGAAAGATCTTAGTTAGCAAGTATTTTCTATGGAGCTGGGTGAACATCTTCAACTATACTTTTCACCTACAAAGAAGTTTTATAGCTCAAAGTTATATCTTCCTCTTGAATACAAAAATCTTTAGAAACCATGTTTAGCAAATCTTCATATTTAAGATCTTTTTCCAAGTGAATAAACGATGCAGTCATATTCTTATCAAAATAGAACTCCCACTAGAAAGTTTCATTTGAACTCCATTTTCCACAAACACAAAAAATTGAACCTATTTTAAACTTCCTGTTAAAAATATCAAAACCAAATATCAAAAAGATCAACCAAACTAACTGTGTATCAGAGAAATTTGAACTAAATCTTCCAAAACAATTCAAAAAGCGTGCAAGGCAATCCCTGTTTTGAATGGCTATCCTAAATTTAAAATAAACCTTCTAAAGCTAGCAAAGCAAAAAAAAACCAATACAACATAGTACGACAAAGCAAAATGCAACTGTCAGGAACATGGACTGTTGATGATATTTGTTCCAAACCAAGGATGATTGCGAGTCTAGAAGGTGAAAGGTATAAGCTTTTAACCTTGAATAGCTACACATTCTACAAGATGAAGATGATGATGATAATGAGATACAAATCAATTTATAAAATAAACCTTCAAATCAACTCGAAAAACAAATGAAAATAACATGATGAAGTCAAACTGAACCCCCAAAATCACAAAAGTTTTGATATATCATCGACATTAAACTCTTAATCGGAACAAAGCAAATTACAATTGTTAGAAATATAGATTGCTGATGATAGTTCTAATAGAATTGTGTGTATCAGAGATACTCTGCTCCAAACCTTCAATCAACTCGAAAATCAAATCAAAACAACATATCATCAAATCGAAAATACCTTGCGGAGACACAAATCGAAGATGAAGGACGACGATGGATGAGACGACGGCGGAACAAAGCAATGACGAAGGCAAAGCAGTGACGACGGAGACGACGGCGGAGCATTGACGACGGCATAGGCGATTTTCGCCGTCATCACGAAAACTCAACTTATCAAATTTTGATATCAAAATGTTTGTTTTTAAGTTATAATATAATTACGGTATTAAAAAAAAAGGGCAATATGGTCATTACCCTATATTAAATGAAACAACTTTGTGACTTTGGATCTTAGGGTCTAGATTAGGAAGAAAAAGTTGCTATATGGCTATCTAAGGCCATTTCTCTAATTGCTTATTCTATATTAAAAAATAAACATGTCCGCACCATTTTTTCCTTGTTTGGTTACTTATTTATTTTATTTTTAGAAAGGTTTAATCGGTTACTTATTTAATCAACTTATTTTACAAAATAAATTTGTATTTCCAATTTCAAAAGCCAACTATATTTGCTTACCATATTAACATATATATCTAGTTGACAAAAATACATTAGCATATCTAATAGATTTAACCCAGAGTGATACATTTTTCTTGTACATGTGTATAGAAGGTTTTAACTCTAGATTTTAATATAAATTTATGTCTATATACGAAGAATTATATATATATAATATTTTGTAAGCTAATGATAATATTTATTTATATAAAAAGATTACAATGTTGAGAAAATTTATTATATACAATAATACAACAGCAACAATGTAGTAAATTAAGAATGTTACAATTTTTATTGTTAATTCTCTAAGAAATATTTTTAGAAGTAAACTTAGAAATATGTATATTAAATTATATATTAATAATTTTAATAAAATTTTAAATTAAATATTTTTGCTCCCTTTCAAATTATTTAGATCCGCCATTGCGTACATTCTTACCCTTGAAATTCAGTAGAAAAAATTATTTTTTAAAACCCAGTGAGCTAGTACAGGTGATAAGTATTACAACCTAGGTTATACATGTCATATTATTAAAGGTTTGTACTATATATGTATATCTTGTCTTCGTTATATATGACTTCAAAAGCCTACTAACCTTTTCCATCAAAAGCTCATGGCTGTTTTATTTTCAACAGATACAATTCATTTAATACAGTTTAGAAAACCAAATTGTGTTAAAAAACTTTTTTGTTTGATTTAAAATCTCAACTGCAAAAAATATTTAAGAGGAAAATAGATAAGTAATATCTTTCCTTGCAAACTCATTTAAATGCAATAAAAAACTGACTAATCCACTAATGTAGCCGTCATCTTTACAAATTTAAAGCATTCATGTGTCAAATTAGTGAATGCTTCATCCTTTTGTATCTAAGGGTCATGGCCGGTCTTAGTCGAAGGGGACTATAAGTTTGACGTATGTTGGCCCATTCGTGTACCGAAGTAAGACGACATGTAGTAACAGGTAAGCATAAAAATACGGATCTAAAAAAACTGAATACTATCTATATAACCACTAATCAGTGGACATCTTTAACATAACATGTATATGCAACATTTCTGTAATACATAACATTACTAAAACAATCTAATACAGTATTAATATTCAGTCATTTTCAAATCTCATTTATTTTAATAGTCGAAATGAAAAAAAACGTCACACAAGATCTTTTTTTTGAAAGAAATGTCACACAAAAAAAACGTCACACAGTTGCAAAAAAAAAAAAAAAAAATGGAAAAAAAAACTATTAAGAGATATTACAAACCATCGTCACATAAGATCTTTTTTTTTTTGGTCAAACGTCACATAAGATCTTAACCAACGAAATGGGTAAACAAATGATAGCCATAGATAGAGTCATGAAAGATTCTCTTAACACTTGGCGAACATTCAAGAGATATTCGTAGTGACGTCTTCAATGAACTTTAGAAGAGCAGCGTGAGAAGACCCACCTTCCATTAACGCCACGTGGCTCTTTTCACTGATCTCCTTCACTCTATCCCTCACGTTATCCTGCTCCATCAAACACCGGATCCCCCTCTCTATCTCCTCCGCCGTCATTAACTCCGACTCCTCCGCCATAATATCGGCCCGGAAAGAGTTCCGGATCTCCACCGCTAGCCCTAGCTCCTCCACCAACTCAAATGCATTAATCTGTTGCTCAGCATAAAGAGGCCACGTGGCCATTGGAACACCGAACCAGAGACTCTCAAGTGTTGAGTTCCATCCACAGTGCGACACAAATCCTCTGACCGCAGGGTTTTCTAGTATGGCGTTCTGTGGAGCCCAACCGATAATCTTCCCTATCTTCGCCGTCCGGTCTAAGAACCCCTCCGGGAGGATCTCTTCAAGGTTTGTAAAGTCTCCGGGATGTCCCATCGTTCCCTTAGGCAGGGCACGGCGAAGAGACCAAAGGAAACGATGACCACTTCGCTCAAGGGCTATAGCTATTTCCTTTGCTTGGTCCTCACGGAACCCTCCCATGCTCCCAAAACAGAGGAACACAACAGACTCACGAGGCTGCTCGTCCAACCAGCTTAGGATCTCTGTCTGCTTGTCGTCGGTTGAATCCGGACCTTTGGTTTTGAGATTCAAAACCGGTCCAACGGGATACACCGTGGGAAGATTATTATCTCCGCCGGAGAAAAACTTCATAGCATGAGGCTCCAGCTCAGCAAAGGTATTTACCAAAATACCCTTGGTTTCTCTGAATCTTCTCACTTGGCCAAACACAATCGGTAACCAGTACTTGTTTAACATCACAGATGGGAAACACTTAACCGGTAAAGGACGAGACAAACACGGAACCTCCAACTCGGTTATGTCCGAATCCTTCAAGTCGCTGACGTCATATTTCTCAACGTCATAAAGATACTGAGCGTGGAATTGTGTCCCTAGAAACGTGGCGTTTGAGGTGTAAAACAGGTAACTCGGTACGTTAAACTCGTTGGCCACATCAATCATCTCCGTGCAGAACATGTCCACCACGAAACCAGCAAGCCGTGACGGCGGTGACGACTCGGGTTGTGCTGGGTCAGTGATGAGTTTCTCAACGGCGGCCTTCACCTGTGGCTTGAAGCTATCGATGAAAGCGAGGAAATTGGGTTTAGGGCCATCGGAGTTTGGTTCATCGGCGACGGAGAGAACGTTGTAGTGGAGGCGGTCTTCAGATGCGGTGGAGAGAGAAGCGATGTAGGAGCTAGAGCTTCCGGTACTGAATCCAACCATTTGAGGGATGATAAGGATGGTGACGGAGACACGGTCATCACGCTCGACAAGAAGCTTAGCAACTTCCACTAGTGGTTTGATGTGGCCGTCACCAGGTGATGGTATGAAAACAAGCTCTAGTTGCATTTTTTTCTAAGATTGATCTCTTTTTGTCAATTGATTTTCTTAACAGAAAAAAATGGCAAAGTAGGTTTTGCTATTGAACCCCTTAAAGATGAAGCGATATATAATAAAGTCTTGTGTCTTATGCATACAAAACAAGTGGAGGATAGACAGTGCGATAATCTTCGATGTTCTTTTAAATAATTGATGCTTAAATGGTCAGTCAAACTAGTATACCACCCACTTAAGTAGTTTTTGTTTCTGTCCACAAAAGAGAAGTTTTTTTTGGCCAAAGATCTTTATTGGTAAAACGCTTCAAACAAGTAATTCAAAATTTTAATATTATGAGATTTTAGTTTATATAATTAAATTTTAATTAATGTCAAAACAAATTAAATTATAAGCAAGCACGTCCGTTTAATAGGCATGGGACTTTTATCCGAGATCCGGATTCGATCCGGATCCGATCCGAAAATCCGGATATCCGGAGAGGCCGAATTCAGATCCGAATAGTAAAATGTTGGATCCGTCAAAGCCGGATCCGGATCCGGATAGCTTAATTTTTTAGTCCGGATATCCGGATCCGTAAGTTTTATTAATAACTATTTCAAAAATAGTAATATCTATATATAAAAATTAATTTATTTAATATATTTTTATTTTTATAATAGTATATATAAATTTTATGTAAATTTTGTAATATTATACATAGAAATAATTAAAAACATTAAATATTTTTTTATTTTTAAATTATTTTTAATAGTTTTTATATATTAATATTATTTTTTATTTATTTTAAGGATCCAAATATGGATCCGGATATCCGCCGAATATTACAATTTTTAGAAGGATATCCAACACCCGGATATCCGAGAACCCCGGATCCAGATAAGGATAGTAAAATTATGGATCCGCCGGATAAAGATCCGGATCCGGATATCCGATCCGTCTCAAGCCTACCGTTTAGCATCTAACACTTTTTTTATGATCCAGGTCATCATCTGGGTTCGAGAACCTGACTAATTCTGAAGGTCGAAAGCATATTGCTTAATTTCATGTGCCTTAACACGAAAAATATATCTTAGATGGTAGATTTCGAACTTCAAATGCTTGACTCTTCTCTAAAATTCGCACCACTCAATCACACCCGCACAGACATATGATAAAGATGAGACTGATCTAAGAGCATGTCCATTGGTGATATACTAATAACTAATAAGATTCTTAGTTAATAAAAATTTTAAAAATCTGTTGAAAAATTTTAGAGACAAGTATTGTTCTTTAATTGATCAAATATTATTAAAAGTTAAAATTTAAATGAAAAACTAAAATACATCAAAAATATTACTTTTTATTATTAAAATCTGTTTTAGAGACAAGTATAATTCTTTAATTGATCAGATATTATTAAAAGTTAAAATTTAAATGAAAAACTAAAATACATCAAAAATATTACTTTTTTTTATTAAAATCTTCAGTTGGGATACTTTATGGTTGGGGATGTTCTAACGCTCTTAAATATATTGTTATCAACTCATGCATTTTGGATTTTAGTTGAATAGTTATGAGATAAAATGGCTCATTAAATATCTTCATGCATCGTAGTATGAATAATCCAGATATTCCACCAATAAGCTAGGTTGCAAGAAAGCTTCGTCCGCTTCGGAACCAGAATCGGAGTCGGAATCTCGTGGAAGCTTCTGGAATCTCGCTTACAATACGTTTCCAAAAATACATCTTTAAAAACACTTTGGAAGCTTATGCTTCCGTTTAGGAATCACGCTTCCATTTTAAAAATTCAGTTTCATGAATAAATATAAAAATAAAATTATATCTTTATTTTATATAAAATCTAAAATTAATAGTATTAAAATAAACGAAATACAAAATATGCAAATATCAAAACTACTACTATAAATTATTTTTGTGCATAACAATTTTTATAAGAGATAGTGCATATATATTCAAATATATTGTTACATATATTTATGATTTATTAAAAATAATTAGTTTGATAATATTTTTATAAGCTTGATCTGTTAGTATTTTAATAGTTAAATATGAAATCAACTAAATGGAAAATTATTAAAAATGAATAAGTGATTTTTTTTTAATTCGAATCACATATTTTTAGTCATAAGTTTTATAAAATAATTTTTATGTTTATATTATATATATATATATATATATATATATATTTATATTTATATTTGAATATACACTTTCAACACGTATCCGCTTCTTATTTTTTTTTAAATTCTCGTTTTTACGCTTCTACGCGATTCCGCTTTCGCGTATCCGCTTCCGTTTCCATGTAACATAGCCAATAAGCCAATTGACCAATAGATGTGTATAAGTTTCTAGATGTAAATGGAATTCGGAAGACGACTAGACAAGTGCTTCATGAATAAGCAAATACTTTTCGTTTAATAAAAGTATTATTTATATATTTTCTTATTATATAAAGAATGTTACTGTGTTTTATAATTATGATACAATTTAGATTTAACGTCAATGGAAAAATATAGTGATTTTATAAATAATTTTATTATCTCAGATACTATTAGTTAAAAAATATAATTAATATATATATATATATATATATATAATTATTTTTTAATCTTTGTAAAAATTGTCAAAATATCAAATTTATGAATTTGAAAGACATAAAAAGGTTTATTACCAGTTTTATTGAAAATTCATCTCATTCTTTTTCTTATTTTCTAGCTATTTATATATTTAATGGTTAAATGCTCAAAGAATTGCTTCTAGATGCAATTATTGCAACTTAAGTGCATCGTTAAAATAGTTACATTTGCAGATACCCTGTATTGAACTTCTTTGAGTTTTTATTTGGTTTTGCATTTTTATCTTAACGTATACTAATAGGCAAGGCAGAATGTAGTCATGAATGTTCAGAAGCCCGTTGAATTCGGTTTGGTTGATTCGAAGTTTTAGATTTTTGATATTATGCTTATAAGTTTCGTTCGGGTTTTATGATATCTTGCATATTTACATGGTTTTAACCCATGTTCGAAAGCTCACCAGGCGCTATCCGTGCGGCACACTCGGGCCTAGCGAGTTAACAGATGCTCGGAGATTAATCGCAGATTAATCGGGGATTAGTTATTCATCATTTTATGTATATATGTGTATATAAACATGTAATTGCATTAAGTGTGCAAAGAAACGCTCTAGCTTAAATGGTAAAAGTGTCGTTTACTTGTGTTAATATTCGGGTTCAACTCCTGGTTTCATCATTTTGGGCTTATTTTCAGTTTTTTTCTTTTAAAAAAGGGTAAAATGGTAATTTGCCCAGTCATCATTTTCCTTTTGCCCTGCGAACTTAACCTCTGCAAAACTGCCTGCCTCCATTTTTGTGTTCAGTTTTCTCACTTTATTTCATCATTTTTTCGCACAATTTCATTTAATATGTATAGATCTAACTTAAACGCACTGATTTTTAATAGAAATCGAAACCAAAACAAAAAATTTTAAACTTCCGATTTTATGGCCGATTATGGTTGATTCACTACGGTGGTTAGCCGCACCGCGTATACTCGCCGTTTAATCGGCCGAGTTAGCCGAGTTTTTGAACATGGGTTTTAACCATCATTTCTTGTACATAATGATCATGTAGATTAGGAATTAGGCATCTTTAGGGTCCATTTTGCTTTACATGGGTCTTTATTAGGGGCTGGAGTGTACTATGGAGTTTTTGGAGGTGTTTAGAGACATTTGTGGTGCAAAAGGGTGAAAGATGAACATGGATGGAGACCTTAAAGATATCTTTTGAAGCTCATGTTTTGGGGTGTCGTGGGAAATTAAGTTATCTTTCTAATGGAAGTGGTTTCAAGTCATTTGGAGCTGTATTGGAGGAGTTATGATTGATTTACTAGAGGCATATCAACCCTGACGCGGGTTGGACCAACTCGGGTTCCCTTACCCGGGCGCGAGAAGAGGAAGCTGGACAAGGAGCTGACGCGGGTTGCGACCATGGCATCTACTCGGATCGCGTCTTTACCTTGGCCGAAAATCAACATTTTTAAAGTGCATTTTAGACTTTTCTATGGAAACCATTAGGTTTTCCAAAGACCATATAAATACTCTTGTAATCCCCAAGTTGAGACTTATCTCATTTTCTCTCAAGACTTTGTCTAAACTTGTAAAAGCTTGAATCTTTTGATAATCTAAGGAAGTACTTCATCTTATATTTGTGTTTCTCTTGCTCATTAACATGATTAGCCTTGATCCTTACATGGGTTTAAGGTTTCTCATGGAAATTAGTGAGTAGTGACCTTGTGATTCATCGGTTGGATAGATCAGGGTGATTAGGTGGATATTTAGGATGTTTATGGCTTGATTAACATTGTTCTATGCTTGATAAGTGTTCTTAATGCTAGATTAGACTTGATCACTCTCATCTAAGACCTTAAGCTATTTTACGCCCAGAAGG
>NC_027752.1:32028556-32033032 GCF_000695525.1 Brassica oleracea var. oleracea
GCTTAGTATTGTCTTTTACATATTGTCTTTTACATATTCGGCCAACGACAGTTGATGTCCGAGATGTTTAAGTGGTTAGTAGACTTGTGATTCATGCATGCTTGATTGCTTTAGCCAACGACAATTGATGTTTAATTCATGATTAGAATATGGATTTTTGCTACAACAGTGGATTAATCTATATTAAATGAGATCTAGACCTATAGACTTGTTGATTGTTTTGTTTGAACATCTTAGATTGAACCTTGATCACCTTATATCTATTATCATTGCCCATGGATCCATCCTTAGCATTTGATTGAATTCTTGCACTTATTTCTTGATTGGATTTGAGATCACCTTGTTTATATTTCTAGGATATTAGTTTGTTACAAATCATCCATCTTCTTGTTTAATTAGATTAAGGAAGCTTGTATATTCTTGGTGTTATAGATCATTAGTTCCTTGTGGATTCGATCCTAAAATGCTACAATGACATACCATTCGATTGTGGTATTGTTGGCACATTAGGTTAAGTGGTGTGTGCTTAAACGCCTAATCAATTTGGCGTCGTTGCCGGGGAACTAAGTAGATTTGTCACTAGGATTTCAAACTTTTTTGAGATTAAGCTTTATTTTCTTATGCTTTGTTTTGCTTTTGTATAGCTACTAACCTTTTATTCTAGTTTTTTGCTATTTGCAGTGATGGCAGCAAGCCACTTTGTTTGACAACAAGAAGAGGAAGACACACTTGAAGATCACATTGATGATGATGAGCCATATGTGGAGGAGCCATTTGATGAAAGTATGCTCACACCAGAACAAAGTGTAAAGGCGGATGAGCTTTGCAAAGAGAACCCAATGTTGACAAGGGAGGACATGGTAGTGATGCTTAGGCTAAATCTTATGTCACATCGGGCAACACTAGAAGGAAGAGAACTCACAAGAATTGAGATAAGAGTGGCTCAACAGCTCAAAGAGGTATTTTATTTGGTTCCACCAACCCAGCTAGAAGGTATATGCAATTCAACTTTAGAACTTCATTTTGAGGATATTTGCTTGCCATGTGTTGAAGAGATTGCCTCTGATTTGAATTCTCATGTGCTCATCAATGAATGTCTTGATGTAATATGTGAAACTAAAAAACTAGATGACTTGAGAGTAGAAAAGCTTGCTAGAGATCATATTGAAGTTTGTTTTGACAAGAACTATCTTTGTTCTTCAATTGATCTTGAATCTGAGTTTTTGATGTTTGATGAACCTAGGACTCTTCTTGAACTTGCTGATTTAGGGGATGAACTTGATGTTGATAGGCTCTTGCTTGAGATAGAAACCCCCATTGTCAAAAAATTTCATGAGAATAAGAACATTGTGTTTTATGTGATTGATGGAGATATAGTTGACTACTTTGTTAAAACTTCGTTTGAGCCTGTAGTTTACTTTGTGTTTCCACCAAATGCTTTTGATTCTCATGATCATCTGAACCTCAAGAAACATTTCATAATTCATGCCACATCTTTAGTGAAGCTCTTTGAGGAAAAATCTGTCTATTTTCTATGGACAGTAGTGTGCTCCTTTGCATACTTGGTTCCTTGTTCTTGTAGGAGAAAGACCAAAGGTGCATTGGCTCAACCTTTTGAAACTTATGATTAGCAAGCACACAAAGTCAAGCTAGCGGCTTAAAACAAGCTCACTTGGGAAGAAGCCCCATGTTTATCCATTGTATATATTTCTTTATCTTTCTTTCTTTTAGGTTGTTTAATAAGTATGGTTGAGGTCTTTCAGGTTGAGTCTAGAGCCAATAAGACAGGAAAGGCGGCCAAGCATTGCTACTCTAAACACCCATTATCACACCTCAGTCTCCATTTTAGGTACCACTCTAACCTTTCATTGTAGATACCATTTGCTTTTCTCATATTTTCGGTATCTCCTTTTCTCTTAATCACACATAGACGGTGTGACTTAAGTTTGGAGGAGGTACCAAGTATTTGATCATGTTTGCTTTGATGATTTGGAGTCTCATGCATTGCATTGTACATAAATATATACATAGAAAAACCAAAAAAAAAATTTTGAAAATTTTGAAAAACACAGAAAGAAGCTTTTAGTTGCATCCTTAGGATTGAGTCTAGAGCATAGAGGTTGCATTCACTTGCATATGGAGCAGCAGTTAAAAATGCCTTGTAAAGAACACTTGTCTTGCACTGAAATTGACACCCTAGCTAAACATATCAAGTAGATTAAACATCTCTTGAAAGCCTTGCATGCTTCGAGCCTTGAAAACTCTTCTTGAAACATGTTTGCCTGCTTGATATTGGCATTGTTTTTGAAACCAGCTCCAACCTGAATCTAGACTTGAATGAACTTAATCTCTCTTGCATATGGGCACTTGCATACTTGATCATCGATCTCATACACATTTGGGTTATCTTTTTCCATTCATTACCTTTGTTAATCCAAATGGCACTTCCACCCTTGAACCCTAGCCATTCTTTGAGACCAAACATTGATTTGCATGAGTGATGCCTCTTTTGATAGCTTGTCATGTGCAAAATCTTGAGAGTATTGGAGGGGACATAGATTTGTTCTCATCTCTTGCTAGCATAAGAACTTCATTTGAGCTAGCATTTGGGATGGTGAGTGGGTTTTTGTGTTCTAAATGTTAATATATTGGGTTTGGAAAGTGAGAAAGATGAGAAAGATGAACAAAAGAGTGTCATGAGAAAAGAAAAACCCTAGAGACAAAAGAAAAGAATAGAGCTCTAGATTGTGTACAAAGGAACCTTCCCTCTTAAAATAAAAAAAATAAAAAAGAGAAAGAAAAGAGAATCAATGAGAAGGTGGGAAGGGAAATGAGAAAGAGTTAGAGCTAAGTGTTGTAAAAAGTGAATAAAAGTTCCTAGTTGGTTGAGTCAAAATAAAAAGAGAGTTGTTCATTGGGTGAGTGATGTGAGTGGGTGCTATTTTAGTTTTAAGATGGGGATGAAAAGGGTAGAACTTGTAATCGCTTAGGAAAATGGTAGAATGATGAGAATGGATCTATGTATGCATGAATTGCTTATAATCTTAGGTAAATTTTGCATAATGATCAAGCTCCTTGTTATTGAGTGATAACCACCTTGAAATGATGCATTTGAACCCCCCTCTTCATTCACATTAGACCATTTACTTACTTAGCCAAATGATTGAGATCATGTGCCCATTTGTGATAATTCACTTTGTGTGTGTGTGTGAATCAATGTGAGGGCTGGTAAAAAAGGACTAGTTGGTTGATAAGCATTGCATCTTGTGTAGAGGCATAAGAGTATTGATAGGCCTTGAGAAGCTAGAGTATAATAAGAGAGTGTTCTCATGCTATTTGCTATGTTTCCTTAGGATGTCAAGTTGAGTGATGTAAGTGTCTCTTTTGATTATAAGCTCCCATCTTTATATCTCTCCTTCTTGAGTTTTTGAAAAGTTTACTTGAGCACAAGTAAAGGACTAGTGTGGGGGAGTTGATATCTTGCATATTTACATGGTTTTAACCATCATTTCTTGTACATAATGATCATGTAGATTAGTAATTAGGCATCTTTAGGGTCCATTTTGCATTACATGGGTCTTTATTAGGGGCTGGAGTGTGCTATGGAGTTTTTGGAGGTGTTTAGAGACATTTGTGGTGCAAAAGGGTGAAAGATGAACATGGATGGAGACCTTAAAGATATCTTTTGAAGCTCGTGTTTTGGGGTGACGTGGGAAATTGAGTTATCTTTCTAATGGAAGTGGTTTCAAGTCATTTGGAGCTGTATTGGAGGAGTTATGATCGATTTACTAGAGGCATATCAACCCTGACGCGGGTTGGACCAACTCGGGTTCCCTTACCCGGGCACGAGAAGAGGAAGTTGGACGAGGAGCTGACGCGGGTTGGCCGAAGCGGGTTGCGACCATGGCATCTACCCGGGTCACGTCTTTACCTTGGCCGAAAATCAACATTTTTAAAGGGCATTTTAGACTTTTCTATGGAAACCATTAGGTTTTCCAAAGACCATATAAATGCTCTTGTAATCCCCAAGTTGGGACTTATCTCTTTTTCTCTCAAGATTTTGTCTAAACTTGTAAAAGCTTGAATCTTTTGATAATCTAAGGAAGTACTTCATCTTATATTTGTGTTTCTCTTGCTCATTAACATGATTGGCCTTGATCCTTACATGAGTTTAAGGTTTCTCATGGAAATTAGTGAGTAGTGACCTTGTGATTCATGGGTTAGATAGATTAGGGTGATTAAGTGGATATTTAGGATGTTAATTGCTTGATTAACATTGTTCTATGCTTTCTAAGTGTTCTTAATGCTAGATTAGACTTGATCACTCTCATCTAGACCTTAAGCTATTTTACGCCCGAAAGGTGTTTGTTAAAATGCTTGAATGAGCTTAGTATTGTCTTTTACATATTCGGCCAACGACAGTTGATGTCCGAGATGTTTAAGTGGTTAGTAGACTTGTGATTCATGCATGCTTGA
>NC_027752.1:32033051-32066470 GCF_000695525.1 Brassica oleracea var. oleracea
GTATACAGGTTTTTGCCACGACAGTGGATTAATCTATATTGAATGAGATCTAGACCTATAGACTTGTTGATTGTTTTGTTTGAACATCCTAGATTGAACCTTGATCACCTTATATCAATTATCATTGCCCATGGATCCATCCTTAGCATTAGATTAAATTCTTACACTTATTTCTTGATTGGATTTGAGATCACCTTGTTTATATTTCTAGGATATTAGTTTGTTACAAATAATCCATCTTCTTGTTTACTTAGATTAAGGAAGCTTGTATATTCTTGGTGTTATAGATCATTAGTTTCTCGTAGATTCGATCCTAAAATGTTACAATAACATACCATTCGATTGTGGTATTGTTGGCACATTAGGTTAATTGGTGTGTGCTTAAACGCCTAATCATTTTACTAGTTTTCGCCTATGTTTGGTTCAGTTACATGTTCGGTTTGGATTGGATTATAAATAATATCTAAAATTTTCCAAAATTTTCTAAAAAAAATTAATAAAACTGGCAAAAATATCCAAAATATATAAATTATTCACAAATTTAATTAAAAACTAGTTAAACAGACTACATAAGCTAACTGAAACAATTCAAAATAACAAATAAAACAAATTACAATTTTGAAAAAAATTACTTTAAAACATTTATTTTTTCAACATATATAAAATATTAACATATTTAACTAATTTCATATATATTAGATTGTATTTGGGATTTTGGTTCAGGAAAAATTCCGATTGTACCAGACTTGTCTTTTGGTCCACATCGCATGTCCAAGAAACGTACGCTACTCTTCTGCTATATAATAGTACATTTTTCTTTTTGACGGTCTCTCTTGCTTTATCATTTACTTGGTGAACATAGCAAAATCAATTTCACATTCTCAAGAACTTTTATAATATATCTCATTACTTATATAACTTAAATTTTCGTTCAAAAAGAAAAAAATATCATTAATTATATAACTTAAATTTTCATTTTAGTCGGTGAAGGAAGCAACCGTAAAAAACTGTTTTACCGTATGCAAATTAAAAAAAAAAACATTTCATTTCCTTTTGAGAAAGCACGGTGTCGTTATTTCTTGTTCTTTTTGTGTGTGGCACATGACGTTTCGTCCGCATTGAAAAAGAAAAAAAAGGTAAACCAATCTCGGTAAGAGAATATTAAATCACCGGTCGCCACACGTTAAAGATATTTGCGTGTAGTCGGATTTGAAATCAACTCGTTTAGCGATGCTAGAACGCTATGCTACTACCCGACCACTAATGCGTAGTTTCGTCTGCTTTGAATTTAAAGTGGGTTCCCGATTTAGAATTTGTAAAAAAAATATCCTCCACTTTCCAGAACTATAAGTTACCAAAAAGTATAGGATTAGACTACATAAGTTGAAGCGATAAACTTTAATTTGTCTTGCGCATACAAAACACATATTACATGGCCGTCCACTGATGTTTTGTTTCCTTAGTTACATATCATATCATCGTAATCTTCTCTGAGATTGGTCTACGTGGCATGGACGATATTAGTTTGCTTTGCTTTGCTAAATCGGTTTTTCTTTTATAGACAAAATGAAAAAGTTGAACTACTGGAGTTGGATCAGTGGCATCTGAGGAATAACCCTAATACGGTGAATGTACAGTTCGATTCCAGAATAACCCTAATACGGTGAATCTGCAGTTCGATTCTCGTTGGTATCGTTGAAACTTATAGATTAGTCGGTTGATTTTGGTCGCAAAAAAAAAAAAATAAAAAAGTTGTCTATGGCAGAGTTATCAGTTCATAAGTGGCAAAAATAAATGTTTACAAAATAAAATATCTTTTTATAATAATAATTGACCAAAATACATTTAAGAAAAGCATACATGCATTTAATTTTTGGAATTATTATTTTTGTTTCTCTGAGTATCAAACATGAGATGACAACGAACAAGGACGACTTATTGGAGGCCCTTCGTTCTGTCCACATAGTGACCCGTCCAATAAACGTATACTACATCTTCACTCTTTAGCTATATCGATTTTTCTTTTAACGTTTACTCCTCTTACGTAACGATCTCTATCTTTTTATCATTCTAGTGTTACTTTATCATTTATTTATGTGAATATAGCAAAACTAAAATCCAGACCCTTCTTTTTGTCTATATCCCCCGTCCAAGAAACGCATGCTACTCTTCTGCAATATCGACTTTTCTTTTAACATTTACCATTCTTAAAGAATTGAAAGTTCTAGATTCATATATTTCATAAACAAGAAAAATAAACAAAATATTATTCATTAAGTTGATATCTCAAATGTTGAGAGTCTCATCTAAAATCAATTTAAAATCTATCTTTTTTATATTTCAGTGGAGTCTTTAATATTTAAAATGCTTATTTAAAAAAATAATATTTCCTCTATCTGTGAGATATCAAATTTAACAATTTGATGATGGAGATATTCTTGCTTGATGCTCTCTCTACATTTTTCATCGTGTTATGCTGGAGGGGTAGATGTACGTTGAAGGTGGAGGGGACAGCTGCCCCACCCCCCAAAATAACTACACCTAATATTAAGGCAATTTAATATTGCTCCCATTCATTATAATTATTTTGCCCCACTCATTTTCTCTTTCGTTCACTGTTTTAGTTAATTAATTAGTTTTACGTACAATTAGATTAGTCCATTAAATACGATGGCTAATAAATCTTTTTTTTCATTGTTTACTAATATCACTCAATAGATATGCATATAGTAATCTAAATATAGGGGGTAAATCAGAACTAAACATAGTTAGGCTATTGCAAAGATTGAGATTCTAAAACTATTGAAACTCATTTTTGCTTAATTTCTTTTAAAGCTTAAATTATAAACAGTTTAATAAGAATTGTTTCAATTTTATTTTAGGGTTTTTAGTAATTAATCCCCCCAACTAAAGATTTTTCGTAAAAAATCCCCTCAAGTATTTATCTTGTATTTTATCCCCTAAAGTTATATTCCGTTATATTTTAGTACCCTCCGTCGACTTTGTCGTGATATAGTAACAAACTCCGTCTAATCAAAACGTAGTGTTTCATTAAGAGTAAAAACAACATGTTTTCTCTGTGAAACGACAGGGAGTGTCTTTAAAACAACATGGCATTGAAAAGCCTGAGCCCTTACCCTCTTTGTCGGGAAGAATTTGAAAAATCCCCAAATTCACAAATCCTAATTTAATTCCTCGATGATTTTCGTCAATTACCATGATTTCATGGTAGATTCAGACTGAGTAAGAGCCGATTGTTGTTAATTTTCATCTGTTTCGAAGGAGAATAGGGAGGAGCGAAGGTTGAAAGATGTTAAGGTTAGTTGGTTTGGTGTTTGTGGCTCTGTATCATTTAGAAATTTCAAAAAATGTTGAGTTATTGATGAGTTTTCATTCTCGGTTCATCACAGGACGATTTTCTTTAGATTACACATTGGAGGCTACTGGGGAGGTGATGGCTCGTACAATGATGGTGAAAATAGATGTTGTCGTGTTGATTTTGAGCAAAATGTTGAAAAAAACGGTGCTGAATTCTGGGTTTTCAGAAAATATGAGTAAGTTCTCTTATTTTCCATCTGGTGTTGTTGACGACAATCGTATGGAGTTGTATGATGATGGTGATGTTATAGAGATGATTAGGATTTCACATGAGACAGAGTCAATGAATCTTTATGTGGTTAGAGAAGATGATCCTGTTCTTGATGATGTACTTGTTGGAGAAGTGGAAGAAGAAGAGGAACCGCAAGATGATGATGAAGCGTATGATTTTTACCGTCACGATTACGTGGAGAGTGATGGTTCAGAAGGGGAGGGTGATAATGACAGGATATACTTTTATGTAGTCAGGAGTTTGTTTCGAAGGAAAAGTGTAAGGCAACAATAGAGAAATATGATGTGAGAAAGAAGGTGAATATTCACTTTCCGAAGTGTGAGAAGAAGAAAATACAAGCTGTATGTGTTCAAGACAGTTGCAAATGGCGTCTATATGCATCAATAAACAACCGCTCAGACAAAATGGTAGTGAGAACAATGGAAGGAACACATAGTTGTTATCCTACTGGAGTTGTTGACCTCTACAGTGCACCAAAGATAGCTGATGATTATATCAACGAGTTTAGGGCCAATCCTAAGCTCTCAGCGGAACAAATTCAACAAAGATTGGGAATTGATGGGCTTCGGGTAACAAAAACAAAGTGTCAAAGCGCAAGACAGATTATGAAGCACATTGTCAGTGATGAATATGCTGAGCAGTTTACAAGAATGTATGACTATGTTGAGGAGCTGAAGAAAACTAATCTTGGATCTACGGTGATATTAGGTACAAAAGATAGAGTTTTTGAGAAGTTCTACACATGTTTTGCATCTCAGAAAAATGGTTGGAAGAGTGCATGTCGTAGAGTTATCCATTTGGATGGTACATTCCTAAAAGGCCGAATGAAAGGACAACTTTTGACTGTTGTGGGAAGAGACCCAAATGATGCAATGTATATCATTGGATGGGCTATTGTACCAGTGGAAAACAAAGTCTATTGGGAGTGGTTTATGGATCTGTTGCGAGAAGACTTGGGTTTGGAAGATGGTAATGGCGTGACACTTTCTTCAGACAGCAAAAGGGACTGATTTATGCAATCAAAAATGAATTGCCCGACGCAGAACATAGGATTTGTGCAAGACACATTTTTGCCAATTTGCAAAAAAGGTACAAGCAAATGGGACCTCTGCATAAAGCGTTTTGGAAGTGTGCACGTGCATACAATGAACCGGTGTTTACAAGACAGCTTGAGAAGATAAAAACCATTAAACCTGAGGCTTATGAAGAATTTAAGAGGACTGCCGGCTCAAATTGGTCTCAGTGAGGTTCTTTTTTATCTCTTGATTTTTATTTTGGTGATTGTTGCCTTGCTTATTTCTTTGTTTACATAATTTCAGGGCAATTTTTAGTGATATACCAAAGTCTGCTTTTGTTGAAAACAACATCAGTGAAAGCTATAATGATGTCCTAAAGACGCTCGAGAGAAACCTATTGTTGGCTTGCTTGAAGACATAAGGCGCCATATAATGGCAAGTAACTTGGTTACGATTAAAGATATGGAGTCTGTAACGAGCCTGGTCACACCTAAGACGTTGGCAACAATAGAGAAGCGGAAAAAGAGTTTAAAATGGTGTCAACCACTGTCTAATGGAAGAGGTATTTATGAGGTTGATCATGGGAAAAATAAGTATGTGGTGCATGTTCGAGATACGACTAGTTGCTCTTGCAGAGAGTACGATCTGAGTGGTATTCCCTGTTGTCAGATTATGTGTGCATTGTGGGCTGAGTATAAGGAGACAAAGCTTCCCGAGACAGTGGTTTTAGATTGGTTTTCTGTGGAGAAATGGAAGCTTTGTTACGGCTCACTTATGTTTCCTGTGAATGGTATGAAACTGTGGGAAACTCATAGTGATGTTGTAGTCATGCCTCCACCGGACAGGATCATGCCAGGAAGACCTAAGAACAATGGCCGAGTGAGAGACCCATCCGAGGCAGCTTCTCAGCCTTCTCAAAATTCTCAAAAAGCTATTGTGGTAATCAATCTATATATTGCTCTCTATAATCCTTCATTTTTGATGCTTCTAAAATATTTCATTTATGATGCAGACATGTAGCAACTGCTTACAAACTGGTCATAACATACGGACATGTGAACAAGAGATCGTGCCTAAACCACCAAAGCTGGTTCCACTCTTTCCATCCTTTCATGCGAAAACTGTCATGGTAAAAGATATTGTGATTGAATCATTTTATTCTATAGATGTGTATTGATTTACTTATTTTATATTGTAGACATGTAGCAACTGTCAACAAACCGGACATAACAAGCGTAAATGTAGACTAGAGCTGGTGCCCAAGCCCTCCAATCAGCCTCGTGGACGACCATCGAAGAAACAAAAGACCATCGAAGACACAAATGTGGAGTAGTGTTTTGCATTTGGTGTCTACATGTTTCTAGCTTCTTTTTTTTGGATGTTAAAGTTAGTATACTTGCTTTTGGATGTTATCATGTTAACTGATGTTATTATTCTTGCTTTTTGGATGTTAACAAGTACTTAGGCACTCCATTGATCTTATGTCTTATATATTAGACATCCACAAAACCTTAAAAGGCATATAATTCAACAAAGGACATAACTCAAACAAGTCAAAAGACATATAACACAACCAAGATATATTAAAAACCAGACCCAAAGTCACATAATCCGAAACATAATCTGAAACAAACAAGACATCATAACTCAAAACACCCATTCTACAAACCCGAAACACCCATCATACAAACCCCACCCCAAATAACACTTCTAAAATTTAGTAGACATCTTCGAAAAAGACACACGACATTTAAAGCTTAGTTATAATTTGTTCAATCACTTCAATGATCTCACCCAGATCGTTTTTCAGCTCAACAATGTCCTTATTTATCTGTGCCAGATCGTTGATAATCATGGTTTGTTTGCTTGCCAACACATCAAATTCTTCAAACTGTGCTTCGTCGAACCACTTAAAGACGTGATTTGGACCCAAAATTGCTCCACAACGATAAAATTTTCTCCCCGGATTGCGGCTTGTTCCCGATGTTAACACTATCGTTAAGGCTCCACATTGGCAGTTATGTGGTATTCCTGGTCCTAAATCCATCGATTATGGCTGTCGAAAACTTCTTCTCCCACACTAGCACACACTTCACACAACAAGAAAAAAATCAAAATCAAAGCAATCGAAATCTAATATGGAGAAATTGACCTACATACGACACTAAATAAAGAAAATCGACCATATTTACCTTAGCCTCAATCGACTTCTTCTCTCTCTTGATGAACCCTAAGTTTTCGAAATTGGGATTTTTTTTTCCTTCGTGAAGACTGACTTGTGTTTCAAAGAGAAAACATGTTGTTTTTTACTCTTAATGAAACGCTACATTTTGATTAAACGGAGTATGTTACTATATCACGACAAAGTCGACGGAGGGTACTAAAATCTAACGAAATATAACTTTAGGGGATAAAACACAAGATAAATACTTGAGGGGATTTTTTACGAAAAATTTTTAGTTGGTGGGATTAATTACTAAAAACCCTTTATTTTATATGATATTATGAACAATGACTACAGATTAAATTTTTTTTTAACATAAGCTATAGCTTCATTTTCACAGGTCATGTCTGTCTAAATATTTTACACTAAATATTTTTGGTAAACTTTCAACAAATTTCCAATAGAATTTATATAACATGTTATATTTTTTGGGATAATTTTTTGGATAATTTGAATAAAATTATGTTTTATATTTTGTCCCCGGTGAAAATTTTTTTCTGGCTCCGCCACTGGTACGGTGAATATAGCAAAACTAGTTTCACAATGTTCCAAAACTTATAAAATATCTATCAAGTGATTTTGAACTTGACAATTCATTTTGACTAGGGACGGCAGAGGTGGAGGAAGCAACCGTGCCCGTACGTTATTTTAGAACACACCTAATGGTTAATGTCATTAATGGTATCTTAAAAGTAGATTATTATTAATAATTTAATGTAACTTGATTAAGGGAAATTTACATGTTTGCCACTTTCATGCTACCACTTTTCATTTTACCACCACTAAAGAGACATTTTCAAAAATATTTTCTTCATTAAATAGCAAAAGACTCTTATGCAATAATTCTTTATATATATAATAAATAAATATTTAAATAAATAAAAATCTAAAAAAATAAAAAAATAAAAAACCCTAAAACTCAACTCTAAACCCTAAATCATCAATTCTAAACCCTATTTTTTTGAAATAAGAACTCTAAACCCTAAACCATCAATCATAAACTCTATTTTTTCCTTAAATACGAATCCTAAACCCTGAAACATCAACTCTAAACCTTAAACCCGAAACATCAACTCTAACCCTAAACCCTAAACCTTCAACTCTAAACCCTAAAACATCAATTCTAAACCCTAAACCCTAAACTTCAACTCTAAACCCTACCCCATCAACACTAAACCCTAAACTATCAACACTAAACCCTAAACCCTAAAAAGTAAACTCTAAGCCCTAAACCCTAAAAAATTAACCCTAAACTCTGAAACATCAACTCTAAACCCTAAACCCTAAACCTTCAACTCTAAATTCTAAACTCTAAACCCTAAATCATAAACCCTAAATCCTAAACCCTAAAACCGTATAGTTGATGTTTTAGGGTTTAGATTTGAAGGTTTAGGGTTTTAGGGTTTAGGGTTTAGGGTTTAGAGTTGATGTTTTAGGGTTTAGGGTTTAAGGTTTTAGGGTTTAGGGTTCGAATATCAAAAAAATATAAGGTTTAGGGTTTACGGTTTCTGTTTAGGGTTTAGAGTTGATGTTTTAGGGTTTAGATTTGAAAGTTTGGGGTTTAGGGTTTAGAGTTGATGTTTCGGTGTTTAGGGTTTTGAGTTGATGTTTCATGGTTTAGGGTTTGAGTTGATGATTTAGGATTTAAAATTGATGATTTAGGATTTAAAGTTGATGTTTTAAATTTAGATTTGTTTAGGGTTTACCTTTAGGGTTTAGAGTTGATGTTTTATGGTTAAGATTTAAAAGTTTAGGGTTTAGGGTTTAGAGTTGATGTTTCGGGTTTAGGGTTTTGAGTTGATGTTTTATGGTTTAGGGTTTAGAGTTAATGATTTAGAGTTTAGAGTTGATATTTTAAGTTTAGATTAGTTAACCATATGTTTTTTTTTGTCAAAGTTAATTAAAATGTTATAAATGTCTTTTATCCTTCGTTAAAGATTATGATAAAAATGATTAGCGTAAACATGAAAGTGCACTTTGGAAATGATATTTTTGGTTAATAACTAAAATTTGATTAGGAGAGAGAGTTCTCTACAAATCTCATCCTTCTTATCACGATTTGATCTTCGAAAAGGATGCGATGAAACTATTTTTGTTGTTGTTTGACTGTAAAGTACTTTCGATCTACGGATCGAACTTGTTTCTTCGCTCAGGCGATTAACCTTTCGCATGGCGATTTTTGTAGTGTTATTCGATCCATAGCAGAGCTTTGTTTCAGTTTATTCTTCTTTGTCTCTGTATTTTCTGGATCGATTAATAAAAGTGTGAATATGTTTTTTGCTTTCCACTTCGATCTTAGTTTTTATCCCGTTGATTTCTGGGATAAAGACCTTCTTCAACGCTCACTCTGATTTCTTACCAGGAGAATCAGTCTTCGTTCTACTTCAGCCATCTTAGGTGTTAAGCGGAGCATCTCTGTTGGAAATGAAAGATGAGTTTGAAAGAAACTTTAAATCGTTTAAGAAGAAGATTTAGAAGTGCTAGTGTTCTCCAAAACGGCTCGGCAAAGGGTTTCACCTCGTCTTGATTTAAGTTTCCTCTGGTATAATTCTGGTGAATCAAGGTTCCCTTACTCATTTATTTGCGGTTAAAGTCGGAGGCTACTGTATTTGGTATCAGAATGGTTGGATATGGCGGTGGTGAGCTAGAGCTTAAGAGGTGTGTTCGCGAAGCTTACGGCGGCGATGCTCAGCAATGCGGCGGTGATGGCCGCTTAAGGCATGTCAGACGCATGTCCAAACGACGTGGTCTCAGGAAGATCATTCGTCAAATTTGGAAAGTTCCTAGACATATCTTAATTGGGTTGTAATTTTTTATTTAATGGGCTTAGCTTCTCATTTGTTGTAATTAAAAGTCTGATAACAAATGTTGTAATGCCCAATGGGCTAAATCAATGAAATTTTCCTTGGCAAAAAACACTAAAATTTTGAATCATAAAACACAAAATGAACCAATTATGAAGTTCAACATGCTAAAACGTATCTAATTTTTTTTTTTTTTTTGAGGTTCTAAAGAAGAACTCTTTCTTGGTCTCTGCCCTTTTATTTTAATTATTTTTTAATATTTGGATACAATAGCAGAAACTATTATTAAGATTGTCCTTAGAACACCATTAGTGGTTTAGTAACTCCAAAGAGTACCTCATCATTTTTATATTTATATTTTTGTGTTATCTAAGTAAAATTAAATAGAAAAATATATCAAATCATATAAAAACTGACACCTATCACTAGAGTTTCTTACATTGCCAACATAGTTTCTTTGTAAAGGATTGTCTCCCAACTTTATTTTGTCTCTCTCTTGTTTTCTCAATTTTTTTAATCTTTTTTTAAACAATTTTTTTAATCTTTTATATGGAGAAACGTATGGAGAAACACACACATCTACACGTAACCACATTTTAAAAACAAATAATAGACCAGGAAGGAGAAAGTAGATCTATAACCGGGTCCGGTGACCGGCCGGCGCGTGAGCGTGCGTGCCGTCACCGAAGCCCCTCAAGCCACCTTTAAAGCTGTTGATTTTCGCTTCGCTCTCGTTCCCTCTCTCCTCCGCCTTGCCTGAGCTCTGGAAAAAGGCCGACATGGTGGATCTGTCTCTGGCGTAAAGGCGCGGTCGTGTTGAGGAATGTGCGGGGAAGCTCATCGTTCGGCTACTTGGTTTTGTCTCCGGGAGACGGAGGCTCCTCCAGCTCCGTCGACGCCGGTTCCTGTCCCCAAGAGGTGGAGGCTTCGTCAGCTCTGCCGTCGTCGGTCTAGATCCCGGGGGGTGAAGGCGTTCCTTACTTTGCCTCGCTGACTTTTGGTTCCCTAGTTCTGTTTGATGGTTTGGTTTTCTCCTTCCTTTTAGTTTTACGCTTTTGGTTTGGTTAGGGTTGGTGGAGATCTCGTCGGAGGACGATCGAAGCTCGACCATGGTTAACGGAGATGGTTCGCGTGAAGCTTTCCTCTCGGTGATTGAGATGAATGGTGACGGATGAGATCTCGAACAGTCGATTGATGCTCTCCGATATTGGGTTCACTTGAGTTGAAGATGTTTGCGGTGGTGATAGTGTGGAGTTAGTGAGCTCCGGTGGATCCGGGTGAATCGACGGTTGGTTACCCAGTGGTGTTTCGAAGCGAGGGCTATGTCGGAGCCGCAGCGTTTGTCCGCGCGGCGGCGGAGCCTCGTTTGTCTCATAGGGTTCTCGTAGTTGGGCCTTGGGTCCAGATTTTGGTTGTATTTTGGCCCGTTTTCTTGGGCTTATGTATGTTGTATTGTGGGCTTTTAGGCCCGTTAATCAAATATCTATTGATGGAAAAAAAAAGAAACACACACATCTATTAGATCAGCTCCATTGAGAGTATTCAAAGGAGTATCTGAATTAAAAAAGTAATAAAAATAAGGGAAATTGCCACAGTAGTACCACTTTTCATGTCTACACTAATCATTTTTACCATCACTTTTAATGAAGGGTAGAAGACACTTATACTCTTAGAGTAACTAATCTAGACTTAGGGTTAGAATTAAAGGGTGGGGTAAGGTTTTTGGAATATGAAATTTAGGATTCAAATAAATATATAAATAAGTACTTAAAAATATACTCCATCCGTTTCATATTGTAAGTAGTTTTAAGGAAATTTTTTTGTTTCAAAATGTAAATAGTTTTCGTATTTTTAGATAACTTTTACATTTATTGAATACAGTGTGACCAATCAAATTAAATAGACTTATTTTTTATTGGTTAAATTATATCTAACCTATTTATTATAAAATACTTTTTAAAAACATAATAATTTTCTTAATCTTCGCGCTTTTAGCCAAAACTACTTATATTATGAAACGGAATGAGTAATTTTTTTCAAAAAAAATAGTTTCAAACATAATTTTCGATTTTCAAAAAAAAATAGTTTCAAACATAATTTTCGATTTTCAAAAAGAAAATTTGAAAAAAAAAAAAATTGAAATAAAAATTTGAAAAACAATTCAAAAAAAAAATTATAAAAAAGTTCGAATTTCAAAAGGTATAATTCGAAAACATAAAAAAATTATATTTTTCTTATTTATTTAAATAATGATTTATTATATATATATATATATATATATATAAAACAAGAATATAAGAGTCTTTTGCCACTTAATGAACAAAATATTTTTGAAAATGTTCCTTTCGTGGTGGTAAAGATGAAAAGTGGTAAACATGAAATTTTTCCTAAAATAAATGTAAAAAAAAAAATTAAAATTATAACATCCGGTGATCTGAGCTCATCTCTTTAGAACCCATAGAATCTGACACTTGTCAATTTATGGTTGGCTAATATTATTGTTAATAAAACCAAAAATACCTAAAGTTTTAATCTTAGTTATATGCTTTATATGATATTAAAAATAATTTTACATTTTTGTATAAATCTTAAAATAAAATTAGATATCTAACAAGATCCATTATTCATAAATTAAAATAATGTATTAATACTACTTTAAATTGAAATGATTGAAGTTTATGCAATAATAGTATATTATTTTTTTAATTAATGTAATAGTAAAAAACTATAAATTTAAAAACTAAAAAATATTATTAGGATTTGATACTATTATTAATTATTATTATTTCTTTTATTATTGGGATTATTATAAATAGTATATATAGGTAAAATTAACTAATATAAATAAATAATTTTAAGTATAATTGCATATGTTTAAATTTTATTTAGATTTAAGAAAAGTTTTCAAGAATATTTTTTCTAACTTATACTACATTAAAATAAAATTAAAAAAAATCATCATATAATATTGATCAGAAACTTAGTGGGTATCTTACCATTAGAGATAACAATTTTAGTATATTTTCTTAACCTAATTTTTACTTAACATAATATTATCATATTAGTTAGATACTTAGAGCATAATTAATGCGAATCTCTTAGAATATGATTTTTAGCATAATATAAGAAACTTCTCTTAGCTTTTAACTATGAGCAGCATTAACTCCACCTCTTAACTTGGTTCTTAAGAGGTGGGTATCACCATTATCTTGGCTCTTTCTCCTCTTCTACAAGAGGCGACTTGCGGGCTCCACTGACATGTGGCAGTCCACGATTGGTCCGTTTTAATTTTTTTTGTTTTTAAATCAGACAAAAAAAAAAACCTAAGAACCTACGCCTCTCAGCGTTAATCATGTTCTAAGAAAAACTAAGAAAGTGTCTTCAATAAAAGATATAATAGAAGTTTTTTAGTTTTTCTTTAAAAACTAAGAAACATTTCTTATATTATGCTAAGAGCTTCGTCATAAAAGACCTTATTAATCGTGTCCTTAGCGAGTATCTAACCAATAAAGTTGCTCTGTGATCTTTTCGTTTGGTTGTACGAAAAGCATAGTGTAATTTTTGTGCGTGTGTGGGTGGCTCATGATGTGTTTTGTCAACGTTGAACTTATAAAAGATACTTTTATTGAAGTCCTAAACCACGCATCCACGACGACTCAGATTACGAAACTGCATTACTGCAATTCTCTATGCTCTGTTACATAAACTGCAATTTTAGCTTAGCAGATCACAAAGCAGAGGTTAATAAGTTTTTTAAAATATAGAGAAATTCATGCGAAAACATCTTCCTTGTAATGTTTAGTCACTACTGAATTTTTATTCTTTAATTCAACCTTATCCAATCACAAACATATGAACGAGCTCCTACATAACATTTTCAACTACGTCTTGGATAAACTTCTTCAAAGCGGCGTTCGAAGATCCACCATCCATCAACGCCACGTGAAGCTTATCGCTCATCTCTTTAACCTTCTTACGCATCTCGCTACCCTGCTCCATCACGCAGTTAATCCCACTCTCTATCTCCTTAGCCGTCACCACCTCCGAACCCCCCAATATATTATCTCTCCGGTAATCTTTACGTATCTCCGCCGCCAAACCAACCTCCTCCACCATTTGAAACGCGTTAAACTGTTGTTCCGCATACATAGGCCAAGCTGCTGTCGGAACGCCGAACCAAAGACTCTCGAGAGTCGAGTTCCATCCACAATGCGTCACAAACCCTCCTACCGCATGACTCTTAAGCACATCGACCTGTGGAGCCCAACTAATGATCTTTCCAATCTCCGCCGTTCGTTCAAGAAACCCCTCCGGGAGAATCTCCTCCAAGTTCGTGAAATCTTCTGGAAGAGACGGAGCTATCTTATCATCCGGTGAAGCACGACGGACCGACCAGAGGAACCGGTGGCCACTTCGCTCAAGAGCAACAGCGGTTTCTCTCGTTTGCTCCTCGCTGAAGCCTCCCATGCTTCCGAAACAGAGGAACACCACCGATCTTGGCGGTTGCTTATCTAACCAACTTAGAATCTCTATTCCCTTCTCATCTTTAGAATCGTCACCAGTTTTGAGGTCCAAGATAGGTCCCACCGGGTAGACAGGAGGAGTAGAGTTACTGTCGGAAAAGAACTTCAACGCTTGAGGTTCCATCTCCGCTACAGAATTTACAATAATACCCTTTATTTCTCTCAAAGTCCTAGCTCGACTCAATATGTAAGGAAACCATTCTTTGCTTAACATAAAAGAAGGCAAACAGTTTGCCGGAAAAGGCCGAGTCAAAGTGGGAACTTCAAACTCAAACTCAGCGTCTGAGTCATTCAGCTCACTCACGTCCAGTTTTTTCTCATCATAAAGAGACTGAACGTGGAACTGTAGTCCAAGATACGAAGCGTTCGACGTGTAGAACATATACGTCGGGAGGTGAAACTCGTTGGCAATGTCAGTCATGGACGTGCAGAACATGTCCACGACAATCCCAGCCACCTGCCGACGCTGGGAGAGTTCGGACACGGCTGCTCTGACCTGTGGTTTATAGCTGTTGATGTAAGATATGAAAGTATGCTCGGTTGATTGATCTCCGGGAGGGAGGAGGCAGTAGCTGAGGCGGTTCTGGGACTCCGGGTAAGAGGAAGAAGCATGGTCGGAGAATCGTGAAGGGATGACGATGAGTGTGACGGATATGCGGTCGTCGCTGTCTACGAGAAGCTTTGCTACTGCGGTCGTTGATCGGAAATGGCCGATGCCAGGGGAAGGTATGAACACTAGCTCGAGTTCCATGACGTCTACTTTGAGTTTCGAGTTTTTGATATGATAAGTTGTGCAATGAAATTTGTGGCTTTTATCAAAGGTTTGTGGTTTTCTTTTTGAACTGTATAGTATGGCCCCATTTTGTTATAGCAATTTATAAAACGTGTTTAAAGAAAAAAGAGCAATTTATTAAACTTGTCTTAACGTACTTTTTTTAGTTACTGAATCTATATTTAAAATTATTGTATTAATGGTAAAATAAATAATATTTCAAACATTTATAATAGAGAAAATGACTAGGATAGCACTAAAAAAGTTTTTGTCACAAATATAGTCTCTAAAAATAAAAATGACCAAAATAACACTTAATGTTTTATCAAAAAAGATAAATATACATTTATATCCCAATGGTAAATTAATTTAGACATTAGGATTTAGAGTTAAGGTGTGGGGTTTAAGATTTAGGGTTTAGAGTTTAGGGGTGGAGTGTAGGGTTTAGGGTTTAGAGTAAGGGGTAGAGTTTAGGATTTAGGGTTTAGGGTTTAGGATTTAGGGTTTAGAGTTTAGGGTTTATGGTTTAGGGTTTGGGGTTTAGGGGTGGAGTTTATGATTTAGGGTTTAGGATTTAGGGTTTAGGGTTTAGAGTTTAGAGTTGGGGATGAGGGTTTTGGGATAAGATTTAAAATTTTGAAAAATACAAAAAATTTAATTTTTTCAAAAGATAAAATGATATTTTGGTCATTTTAGTTTTTGAGGGCTATTTTTGTGACATAAACTTAGAAATGTGCTATTTTCAAGATTTGCTCTTTATAATATTATCCGAGCCTGAGAGCAAAATAACAAGTTAACAAGTATGGGAAAACCATCAAAGCTAAAGAACAATAATTGTAATAAATGATATAGGAGGTGATTGGAAGGAGCTGTAGTTTATATTTTTGCTTTAGAAATAAAATTGTAGATTTTTTTTTTGTTGTGGCTATAGATAATTTTGCTGTAGAATATCAACTATAGGTTTAAAAAGATTCAATGACTTACATATAAATTTTTTAAAACAAAAAATAAGTGTTCTAGATTTATGAATTTCCACAGCTAAAAATAAATAAAAAGGAAAGAAAAATCTGTAACTTTAAAAAATCTTTACAAAACATAATTGTCAAAAATTTAGGCTGTAGAAATAATTTAAACCGTAAAGAGATCTTACAAAACTTCTAAATCACTTGCCAACAAACCCCAATTTTATTTGGAACTGTATATTACAACATTACATGTCCCATTTGCTTATATCGGTTTTAAATTGTACGAAATTCAACTAAAAATAAATGTTTTACATGTTGATGATTATACAAATTAAGCTTATCACTTCTAGATGTAGAAAAATTATGAATTGTACGAGATTCAACTAAAAAATAAATGTTTTACATGTGATTAATATACAACGAAGCTTATCACTTCTAGATACAGATGTGAAGTTCTGATTCGTGCGATGGAGTGTGTGAAAACTTTTCATTTTTCGAAACAGATTATTTTCAATTAGAGAAAATAATCTCAAACACCTGAAGAATGACCAATTTTAACTATCCACATAGAAGAATTTCGACACATCAAAAATTCTTTCCTAATTTCACAATTAGACATGTACTGAAAACATAAAATCTAATGGCAAACAAATTTGCATGAGGTGATCGAAATTGTCTTTCGGCTTGTTGTACATCGATTATGTTGCACCGGTTTCGGCTTCCGAATAAAGCATTAGCTGATTGTGTAAAGTCCAATTTATATAGTGTATTTCAAACAAAAAATCAAGCTATTGTTGAAATTTTTTAAATTTAATTTGGCTTAACGTATTTATATTTAATCAGTGTTTTCAAAACCGGACTGAATTGGTCGGTTAAACCGGTTCAATTGTAACTCTTTTATCTCACCGAGTACATATTGGTTTCAAAATCGGATTTGAGTTGGACTAATAAAACCGGCCAAAATCCTGAAACCCGTTAGAACCGGTGAACCAATTTTAGTTGAAAATTGAGATTCAACTATTTTTTAGCAGGGTTAGCAGTGTTTTGAAAACTGGACCGGATTGTTTGGTCGGACCGGCTCAATTGTAAATCATTTAATAAACCGAATCTGGTTTGAATTAAAACTTGAATTTGAATTAAAACTTGAATTTGAATTAAACCGGAACAAAACCGGTTAAACCAGTTATCCAGGCTGAACCATGATTCTTATCTTTTGTGAGTTCATTTCTAAACATTGTGTTTAATTAAAGAATCTTTATTGTTAAGTTATTGAATAAATGGTAAAATAAATATTTAAATATTGCAAACATTTATAATATATTACTCCATCCGTTCTTAAAAGATCCATGTTATAGTTTTTTCACACTTATTAAGAAAACATATAAAATTGTATTTTCCAATACATTGTTTTTCTTAATTAACTATTCTCAATAACTTTTAACCAATGAGATTTTATTAAACACAATTGTATTTTTTGAAAAGTATAATTTTTCATTAATTAATGTATTGAAAATGTAAAAAAACGTATCTTTTTGAAACAATTTTTTTTCTTTCTAAAACATGGATCTTTTAGGAACTAAGGGAGTATTAAATAACAACCGTAGTATTAATAATACTAGTAAAAAATTTGAGCCTGAGAAAAAACAGTTATGGGAACAATAATTGTAATAAATGTTACTAGCCCATTTAACAGGCTGTTTTGTTAGAAATATAGGCCTCAACCGCTACGGCCCATATATAGTAAATCAACGGGTATTATAGATTTATGGTCGAATCTCCAGATCCGTCTCCGACAAGTTGATCTTCTTCGTCGCCGTCGCTCAGTCGGCTTCGATTTGTCGGGAAACTATTTTCAGATTATTAGTTTTCGATTTATCAGGTAAGATGTAGAGCATACTCTACTTACACCCATTTTGTTGTATGCACGATATGAATCCGAGTTCTGCT
Source organism: Brassica oleracea var. oleracea (assembly GCF_000695525.1). NCBI lineage: Eukaryota > Viridiplantae > Streptophyta > Magnoliopsida > Brassicales > Brassicaceae > Brassica > Brassica oleracea. The sequence goes on from NC_027752.1 coordinate 32,050,913, forward strand.
CTGCTCTATACTGTTGTCTCTCCGTTGATATTGATCATAAGTTGTTCGACGAAATGTCTTCCCTTTTTTGTTTGTGACCCATTGAACTTGTTGGAATGTTGTCTTACGTTACTGATTCATTGTCTAGATTAATCTCGCTATGTCGCATTGGAGACGCAAAGTGTGGCGACATTGGAGCTCATTTCATGGAGCTAGCTATTCAACTAGGCCTTCAAGAATCAACAAATCCATGCTCAACGACCTTAGAAGAATCAGGCCAATGATCCAAAGAAGAATCGAGAATCGAGCAAAAGATTACCCGATTCAAGAGATTGTTCCTGTGGCTAAAGACATCCTCAAAGCCAGACAAAACCTACTCACTAACGTCACTGTTCTTCTTAAAGCGTTTCCTGTCTTGAGATGCAAGTAAGTCTTTCTTCTGCTCTGTTGAATCAAGAACTCTGTTTGATAAAAAGACTTAAACTTTCAGGTTCTGCTCAGAAGTGTTTGTTGGCAAAGAAGGGCATTTGATTCAAACGTGCCGTAGTTATATACGGCGCGGCAACAACAGGCTACATGAATGGGTTCCAGGCTCTATACACGATGTACTTTTCCCCGTTGAGTCCTTCCACTTACACAACATGTCTCAAGGTGTTATCAGACACCAACAGAGGTTTGATTATGACCGTGTCCCCGCCATCTTGGAGCTATGTTGTCAAGCAGGAGCCATCCATCCAGAAGAAATCTTGGAATATGCGAAAGTTCACGATAACCCGCAAATCTCAGATGAAGATATCAGGAGTATACCCACTGAAGATCTCAAATACGTGGGAGCAAACGCTCTAACGGCGTGGGAGAAAGTTAGAGCTGGTCTGAAGAAACTGTTGCTTGTTTATCCTTCGAAAGTTTGCAAACGGTGCAAAGAGGTTCACGTGGGACCGAGCGGTCATAAAGCTCGTCTGTGTGGTGTGTTCAAGTACGAGAGCTATCAGGGGACTCATTACTGGGAAAAGGCTGGTGTGAACGATTTGGTACCTGAGAAAGTCGTGTGGCACCGGAGGCCTCAGGACCCGGTGGTGCTTGTGAATGAAGGGAGGAATTATTACGGACATGCCCCTGCTGTAGTGAGCCTTTGTAGCCATGCAGGTGCACTTGTTAGCAACACAAGATATGCTTGCGAGATGAAGCCGCAAGGTTTATCTTATCCTCTTAGTAATTAAATTCCAAATCATGATACGTAGAGAATTATAGTCTTGTATGTATTTTGGCTGGAACCAGCTGGTTCTCGTTCGGTTTTGGTTTATCTTAGAACCATATGAAGCTAATCTAAACCGAGTCTTTATACGCTGCATGTCTATTGAATATTGATATCCTGTAGTGTAATTAGTATCGACTCGTTTTAACTTCACATGATATATTTGGCATGTTGATGCCTTTGTCTAAGCATTGTTTCTTTATTCGTGACAGTTTTTCTTGACTCCCATATAAACTTTAACAACATTGTTATTGACAAATTACACTAATTCAAGAACCCTTGCCATAACTGTTGTTTCTTGGGACATAAGTAATTGGTCACCGGATAAACTTAACCATTACATTGATACGAGTAAATGTCCCATTAAAGATATGTCCTTATTTACTCCTCCACGACCATCAAAATGCATTCTTAGGAATGTTTTCGACCACGTCCTTGACAAACATCCTAAGAGCAGCCATGGAAGATCCACCGTCCAGCAACGCCGTGCGGAGCTTATCCTTCATCTCCTTGACCCGCTTCCTCATCTCACTATCCTGCTCCATCACACACTTGAGCCCTTTCTCTATCTCCTCGGCCGTCACCATCTCCGGCATTCTTTCCTAATATTCACCGCCAAACCAAGCTCCTCCTCCACCATTTGAAACGCGTTGAACTGTTGCTCAGCGAAGATAGGCCAGGCCGCTGTCGGAACACCAAACCAAACACTCTCTAGAATCGAGTTCCATCCACAATGAGTCACGAAACCTCCTATGGCGTGACTGCCAAGAACAGCTGTTTGTGGAGCCCAACCTATAATCTTCCCAATCTTTGCCGTCCTATCTAAAAACCCTTCCGGGAGAATCTCCTCCAAGTTTTTGAACTCCTCGGGAGGAGAACAATTCATGTGTCCCAAATGAGAAGGGCGTCGAAGTGACCAAAGGAAGCGGTGGCAACTTCTCTCAAGCGCCACAGCTATTTCTCTCACTTGTTTCTCACCGAACCATCCCATGCTTCCAAAGCAGAGGAACAACACTGATCTCGACGGTTGCTCATCTAGCCAACGTAAAATCTGCGACCCTTTCTCATCTCCATCGTCGGTTTTAAAGTCCAAGATTGGTCCCACCGCGTATACCGGAGGAGTATTACTCTTCATGTCGGAGAAAAACTTTAGCGCCTGATGTTCCATCCCCCCAGACGAGTTTACTAATATACCTTTAGTTTCTCTCAACGTCCTAGCTCGAGCCAAAACAGATGGGAGCCATTCTTTGCTTATTATCACTGAAAGCAAGCACCTTGCCGGAAAAGGACGAGTGAGAGTGGGAACGTCAAACTCAGCGTCTGAGTTCTTTAACTCGCTTACGTCGAGCTTGTTATTGTCGTAAAGAGACTGAACATGGAAGAGGAGTCCTAGAAAAGAAGCGTTCGACGTGTAGAATGTATAAGCCGGTAAGTTAAACTCGTCCGGGACGTCTATCATGGACATGCAGAATATGTCTAAAACAATCCCCGCGAGGCGGCGCCGCGAGCCAGATCGTTTAGGAACGTTCTTAGTGAGTTCCGATACGGCGGCTCTGACGTGTGGTTTCTGGCTCTCTATGTAAGAGATGAATGTTTGCTGAGTTGTTTGATCTCCTACAGGGAGGTGGAAATAAAGGAGACGGTCTTCGGACTTCGGGTAAGAAGAAGAAGCGTCGCTGGAGAACTGTGAAGGAATGATGATGAGAGTGATGAAAATGCGATCGTCGCTGGCTACAAGAAGCTTTGCCATCGACGTTGTTGATTGGATATGGCCGATGTCTGGTGAAGCCGTGAAGGTATGAACACTAGCTCTATCTCCATGACGTTAAACTTTACTAATTTGGTTTAGATTTTCGAGTATGATAGTTTTCTTAAGGAAACTTGTGTGGCTTCTAGTTATATATAAGAAAGTAATAGTCATACTTTGTGGTATGTTGTTGATCATCTTTACTTTCAGAACTATATAAGGGTATAGTGCCATTTGCTTATTGTTGATACATGATTTAGCACTAAATTCCTCCCGCTAAAAGAATAAGAAAACCAGTTAACGACTACCTCGGGTTAAGCTTAAACGGGCTGAGGAGAACTCGTAACGCGACGTCGGTCCATAAAGCCCGAGGTTCTTTGGAGAATTAATGAGTCAAAGATCAAGAGGATTATTCTCCACATATCTTGGAATCGATAGTTATAAAGAATGAGTCAAAGCTAAAGAAGAGGAGCACGTGCAACAAACCACAAGTTTCTTGCAACAGCTTTACTCTCATATAAAAGAAGCCTTGACCTGAACAGAGATAAAAAGCATATAAACAAATAGTAAAGAAACATGAAGAGAAAAGAGAGACTTCTGTCTCAGCAACACATGGTATAATCGTTACCCCCATGTGATGATTAAACAGTTCTTTCATTCTTCCCCATTCCTATAAAAGAGAAGCTCGTATTCATGAGCTCAAGACGATGACTAACTCCACCGACATTCTGTTAATCGAATACGTTCATGTATTCCGAGGCACTAAGAAGCAAGACTTTTCACACGAGACCCGATCTTACGAGATCGTGATCAGCCAATCCGAGATCCTGAGCTCATTATTCTCCCCCGTAAACGATGTCCCACACGAGACAGACGAGGCCGACATCTTACTCAAGACCAATGAAACCGATATCTCCTTCGAGATGATGATAATCGAACCACGTTATGACTTGATCCCTTGACGGGTACGTAGGCAGCTCGATCCTGAGTTCAGTCACGATCCTTCATTCTCCCGATATCTCTATGATATTCGACCTACGAATATAGTCCATTTTCGATGACTCAGACCTGATTATATTGTTGTGTTCTGAGGATATCGTTGCCCACGTTATTTCTTCCCTAGATTGAACTCCCGATCACTATCAAATACATAGTGTAGATTTTAGGATCTACATTTTGGCGCCGATTGTGGGGAAGAGAAACGAAAAACATCCTTGATAGGAACCCGATCTAAGGCTTGTAAGCACGAAAATGGATCCATCTCATATGGTGTCTAATACCACAACAAATGAACCATCACACCACGGTGGCATCGAGCTTACTAGATCATTAACGAGAAACGGAATATGAGATTTGATCCCGACCTCAGCTAAATTGAATATCTGTTACTGATAAAAATAACACATCTCGCCAAGTTTCACCGATAACGTTCTCAAACCGCAGGAGGCCGACGACGAGTTCTGATAGCCCGACCTCCCGAGTTCGGGTCCAGTCAAATGATCGCCCAACACGAGAAAGGTTGCTAGCCGAACAGATGCATCAAAGTGACTATCAACAGAAGATGGTCTTAGAACAAAGCGAAGAAAAAGACCTTACCACGAATCGAGCAGGAATCCTCAATCAATAGATGATCAAAAGCAAAGAAGAATCTAAAGAGGCCGAAACGCAATACCTCGAGCACGTTTCGGAATGTGTACAAAAAACTAAGTACGACCGACCCTCGAGAGCTCGATATCTGTATCAAAGAGACATCTAGAGACCGAAGTTCTCCACTTTCCAAAGAGTACGGGCTCTTAAAGACCACTAATGTGCTCGTTATTTTCTTCACGACACGGTCACTTATTCGACCAGACCAGAATCTTTCCTTCAGCAAATCAGCTCAACGAGACTTCTCATTGGAGGATGGAGAGAATCGTAAACAAACAGAAACATATTATTATGATCTCATGATAATGAGGATCTTCTTCCACCAAAAAAAAAATGATAGTCCTATGTGCCCTGTGAATTGGTTTTGACTTCCTCTTTTTATGATGATTATACCATATCTCTCTTGGAGCAAAACACCGACAGGGAAACAAGGAATATACTCACCACAGTTTGATGGAAAGGTGACAAACGAGAATTCTTGGACCTCAAGGAGCCAAAACCGTAGACATCTTTCACTATGAAGACTTTTCCACTTCCCAAAGAAGAAGCACAAGCCCCTAAAGACTTCTTTGGTTCAACGAGAGAAATAACACCGAAGCTGTTTCATGGCGATCAGTCTCGCTTGAGACCAATGAAACCAAGGTCTCGCTCGAGACAACAAAACTGATAAAGCCGACATCTTGCTCGAGACCGATGAAGGTAAGCGCTTCGCTCGAGACCGATGAAGGTAAACGCTTCGCTCGAGACTGAACTAACGTCTCGCTCGAGACTGATGAAATCATCCTCCCGACCTGGTGCGATCGATCATTTCATTAAACCATGTCTGCCTAGATGTGATTATTAACAGAACGATTCAGACTATTTGAGAAGGGAAGACACTCGATTCTATGCATGATGCACAAAGTAAAAACGTGTCCATATTACAAGGAGAAACGAATCATATGTTCATTATAATAATGAACAAAGACGCGAACTCTTCAAAGAAGAAGAGGCCGAGTCTTAAAGACCATTAGCATGTTCGACATTCGCTTCACGAGTCAAATACGGTAACGTATTTGGCCAGAATATAATCTTTCATCCGAAAAAGCAACTCGACAAAACCAAGAACGGAGAAAACTATTAGCAAAACGATATTATTACCTTGAGAATAAGAATCTTCTTCCACCCTCTTGCCAGACGAGAGCACGAGCTCTCATAAGAAAAGGAAGAACAAGTAAAAAAACCGTCATATTTATTTCACAATGAGATGGGATCACTCCTACAATAAGTTTGACGAGAGAGATTTCCCGCAAACGACATCCCAAGGCTGAAGAGCTCGTGAGTTAAAGAGAATTCCCCTCGCTCAGCAAGAGCAGCGGCTTTGGTGATTACTTCATTCCCACATAACTAAAACATTATGTTTTTCTAATGGTTAAACGCTTCCCCCACCACTCGATTATTCAACGAGAAGAAAACGAGATGCATTTCTTTACTACTCTTCACAAAGAATACTTTGTTCTCTATTCACTGAAGATAAGAAAGTTACGAAAACAAACCTGCTCATACTGATGAATGAGGGTAAGAGCTCGTTTTCATATGTTGATATTTACATGAACTCTTTGTCTTGTTTGAGACCGATGAACCTAATATCTTGCTCAAGATCGATGAAGAAAGCATCTGACTCAAGGCAACAAAATCGATGTCTCAATCGAGACAATTATAAATCGAATCATAAGAGACTTGAACCAGGGTTGCTACCCACACGACATCCATGAACGAAAGCTCACAAGTTGGGCAACCACGACTACAAGCACCCCTCTCTGACCTTCCAGCGAAGAAGAGTTCTCACCGCTCAAGAGAAATCATTAAAAAGATCACCATAGTCCTATGATCATGTGATTGTGGGCGTTAAATGATTCTAATTGTTTATAGAAGAAAGATATTCAATAATTGATATTCACCGCACAAAAAGCAAACGAGAAGTGGATGTGCGTATTATAAACAGACGACCAGGGGGCTCTCGTTAGCTAAAGATAGCCAAATACAGTCATGTGTTCGATGGAAGCGGTTCTCTCCCATCATTAACGTATCCCAACAAGATATGAAATTGATGATACACCATTTCGTTACGATCTTCCTACAACATAAGAAAATCTCCGTATTCATTATAATAAGAGCCGAGATCATATTATAACTATGATAGACGAACAAGGGTACATGTTCCTCTATAACGATCACGATGTTGAACTCGTTAACCAAAACCGACGTACCATTCAAAACTGACGAATCCGATGGCTTGCTCAGGACCAATGAGGAAAACTTCTCATTAAAGAAAAGGGAGCTCGGAGTCATGATTAAAGGCTTCTCCGTTCTACAACCTCGTCACCTCGCTTGAAGAACTGGGGGACAACATCCCGCCAAAGGATTAAAAAAATGGTTATTATCAACCCTTCAACCGTTGGTTTGTTCAAAAGGAAAGAAAAGAGTCGAGAGACTTTTCCAACAAACAGAGGTCGTGAATTAAGACAAAGGTCCCACTACGAAGATCAAAGATCAAAGAGAGACACTATTTACAATCATATCATCTCGATGACTTGTCCTATTTGAGCGCCACCGACGTAACACGATCAAGCCACGGAGAATCTCTAGGTGCTCCCGAATTTTCCATTTTACGATCCGTACATTTCTAGACCGTAGAAGCATCTCGACAGCACCACCGATCCAAATCAAACCACCACAACCTAAGTCTCAATAGACTGGGCAAAGATTGGATCAACTAGCTCGAACGCGAAAGCCTACCAGTTCGCGCTCCAATCAATTTGACCGACCAAAGGCAACGCAAAAAACCCTCGAGCTATCGAGCTTCCGAAACCCTAATGACGCAGATACGAACTGTATGAAACACATATCCACTATCATTAAGCAAATACAGATCTTGCATCCGAGTTAAAAATAGACAGACCCGACATCTAACGAGCTCGTGAAACACGAAGGATCGACAAGTCGGCCTTCTCCAGCAATGGCATCGAGTTCGATCTCTGATGCAGAAGCTCGAGGAGCCGAAACTGGATATTGCTCCACGAAAACAATGAGTCATATGTCCAAGGAACCTTAGCAGCTCCGTGGCCGAGTTTAACTCTTCAAGAATATCGACCAACACAACTCCCAAAGAGCTGAAGTCAAGGAGCCAATGAAACTTTACACTCTCAGATCGATAGTGAGTTTTTGAACATTCTCTTATCGTGCCTCCAGAAATATATTGAGCATGATATCAAGCAGATCGAAACAAAAATACCGGAGAGGCGCGAAGAAAGCTCAAGCCTTGCATTCTACACTCCTTAAGTGATAAATTCATCCACTTCATTATGAAAAGAGCCATCAAACGTCTGGCTTCAAACGATCTCGAACTACTTAAGGGGGAAGTATATCCCTTCCCATAGAAGAAGAAAATTTGATTTTATCTATAACGAATCGCGGAAAATCACAAGAAAAATCCAAAGTATCACTAAAAGGCTCTGACCACGAAATCATTTCCTGATATGGAAAACGATAAATCTGGACAAACCACGCAGAAATATTCTAAGATCACATGTCGTTTAAACGATATTTCCAAACAAAAGCAAAGCCGCAAGAGGCAATAAGCGCGACAAGGTCCACGACGACGTACTATGAGTTGTGCACATATCAAGTTAATAGTTCACAGCCGCATCATTTTCTCATCAACTACACAACGAAAAACCGATCAAACATCCAACACCATTTTTTCTCCGCTAGTTCGCAGTAGTTAAAACCAGAACACGCCCATGTCGGTAAACATATATCTTTAATCTATTTACACATAAATACATTGCATCAGAGAATAGATTCTCGCATTACTTTTACAACTTATATATTATCAATTCAAATCACTATTTCAAATCACAATTTTCATAAATAAACTTATATAAACCGCAAAATGTTTTATACATTATTCTCACGCTACCAGTAGCTCGAACTACTATTGAGATTCACTTTTCGGTCTCAGTTAGCGCGAAATATCCTTAAACTCTATTTTCAACTTTAAACAAGCTCAAACTCTTAGCGAGTTTTACCACACGGTCTCAAACGACCCAAAATCTCATAGACCGTATCAAAAACAACACCTATAAACCACGTCCTTTGGCCACCAATGGCCCGCGAGTTAGATTCCTGATCAGCTTCTATCTCGCAGAACACTCCGACGACGAGCGATATACATTGCTCCTTTAACCGAACCAAAGTAAAAGTTCGATTATCGACGTGTAACCAATCATTTCGCATTAACTTGATGATTCGTTGGGATTATATAATATATTTCCAACACCTCTACACAAACGCAAAATATTTACATACTTGAGTCTACGCGAAATAAACAACGAGACTCACATCAAAAGCTCATAAAAACAAATTCGATGAATGTATTCATCATACAAGTCCAATCTATCACGAGAGATCAAGGGAACTCTATATACTTCTCAGAATCAGGAACCTTGTTGACAAGCTCGGCCAAAGTTTTCAGCTCCATCCAACTCTCGTCTCTCCCGCAACAATTTCAAACCGACTACATCGAACTCCCGTCCGGACCCATATACACAAACGAAGTCGAACACTCAGTGATCAAACGAAACTTAAAACAACTTCAATTCATCTACTGGCGACAAACTCATATTTCAATCGATCACGAAAGCACCAAGATCGAACGCTTAATGCAATGTTTCTTGTACGATCTCGCCATAGGATGGCAAACGACTTCACGAACTCATCGAAGATATAACGGACTCGGAATAATGTTGTTTCGGTTGATAAAAGACTTCTCCGTTCTTCAACCTTGTCACCTCACTTGAAGAACTGGGGGACAAATGTTGATACATGATTTAGCACTAAATCCCTCCCGCTAAAAGAATAAGAAAACCAGTTAACGACTACCTCGGGTTAAGCTTAAACGGGCTGAGGAGAACTCGTAACGCGACGTCGGCCCATAAAGACCGAGGTTCTTTGGAGAATTAATGAGTCAAAGATCAAGAGGATTATTCTCCACATATCTTGGAATCGATAGTTATAAAGAATGAGTCAAAGCTAAAGAAGAGGAGCACGTGCAACAAACCACAAGTTTCTTGCAACAGTTTTACTATCATATAAAAGAAGCCTTGGAGCTACCAAGGAAGGGGAGGCCACGACCTGAACAGAGATAAAAAGCATATAAACAAATAGTAAAGAAACATGAAGAGAAAAGAGAGACTTCTGTCTCAGCAACACATGGTATAATCGTTACCCCCATGTGATGATTAAACAGTTCTTTCATTCTTCCCCATTCCTATAAAAGAGAAGCTCGCATTCATGAGCTCAAGACGATGACTAACTCCACCGACGTTCCGTTAATCGAATACGTTCATGTATTCCGAGGGGCTAAGAAGCAAGACTGTTCACACGAGACCCGATCTTACGAGATCGTGATCAGCCAATCCGAGATCCCGGGCTCATTATTCTCACCCATAAACGATGTCCCACACGAGACAGACGAGGCCGACATCTTACTCAAGACCAATGAAACCGACATGTCCTTCGAGATGATGATAATCGAACTACGTTATGACTTGATCCCTTGACGGGTACGTAGGCAGCTCGATCGTGAGTTCAGTCACGATCCTTCCTTCTCCCGATATCTCTATGATATTCGACCTACGAATATAGTCCATTTTCGATGACTCAGACCTGATTATATTGTTGTGTTCTGAGGATATCGTTGCCAACGTTATTTCTTCTCTAGATTGAACTCCCGATCACTATCAAATACATAATGTAGATTTTAGGATCTACACTTATTATTAAAACTTTAAAACATAATAGTTTAAGAAAATATGAAATATAAGACTTTCAATACTTTAGATCTACCATTTTAAAAAATCATGTGAAAAGTGGTCTAAAAAGTTATATGAAATACGAGGCTATTAATACTTTAGATTTACAATTTTAGATCTTAGTATATTTAAAAACAGTTATCTGAAAACATAAAACATTTAGATTATATTATTTATGGTATTAAACATTTTCAGATGGTACAACACATTTAATTGGGTGTTTGTTAGAAATAGATCCATATTGTACGAGTTTAAAATTTATAGCGAAAAAAAAAAGAAAAGTCATGAGTTTTTTTTTTTTTTTTTTTTTTTTTTTTTTTTTTTTTTTTTTTTTTTTTTTTTTTTTTTTTTTTTTTTTTTTTAATAATCCGGTGTATCCTGGCCTCCACTGAAGTGGATCCAGACTAGCTGCGAGTATCCGTTACAACTCACTTTATCGGCCGGATTATGCCTCGGTCAGAGCCCATATGTTAAACTTTGCCCCTAGTAGCCAGAAGAATTTGAACCCGGGTCCGTATTGGGGCCGAAGCTCTTTCAAAGACCCCTGGCCGTCATCGCTTGGTTAAAGAATGGAGCGTCTAGAGAAAGAAATAGTCAGATTATGACCTTCTCTGTGAAACTAAGTTTGGAGTTTAAGATGTTTTCTGAATCACTCGCTGCATAATAAAGAGTTAAGACTACTTAGATTCTTCACCAGCAAAAGAACAAGTTGTTATTAGAAGAACCCACACGTACTACACTTGCTGTTATTTGAATGAAACCTTGACGTATTCTTAAAACTTAAGAAGCAAGAAACTAACCTCACTATTCTAGGACCACCTTTAAACTTCGACATTAGCTGATATATTCTTTCTGTTCCAACAAGTCTAGAACAAAGTCAGACAATGAATTTTTTCTTCTTCTTTGTTTGTTTCAAGTGTCAATAAGAAAAAACAGGAAATATGGTCTCATGGATCATAAGAGACCAATCAATGTGTGATCATGAAGTGGCTGCAGCGCTAGTTTGATATGCAATTCCAGAACTGTTTCATGTACACATCTGATAACTACGGTGTTTGTTCTGAAATGGCTTCCAACAACTTGCAAAGTGAATAGAAACTGACAAAATGTGGAAGTGGAATGAATACTGCTCCTTGAAAGTAAGAAGACCAGCTCCCTTATTTGCGAATAGCAGAAACAAGGAAACAAAATTACAAGCCCAAGAGGCAAGAAACTTAACAAACACACACATTTAATATTCCGTCTCAAATTGCATAAAATACGAATACATTGACATTCTCAAGAAATATTTTCGATCACGTCTTGAACAAACTTCCGCATAGCATGCGTCGAAGATCCACCATCCATTGGCGCAATGTGGAACTTATCGCTCATCTCCTTGACCCTCTTCCTCATCTCACTATCCTGCTCCATCACGCAGTTGATCCCTCTCTCAATCTCCTCAGCCGTCACCATCTCCGACTCTCCCAACAGATTATCTCTCCGGTAATCTTTACGTATCTCAGCCGCTACAGCAACCTCTTCCACCATCCTAAACGCGTTAAACTGTTGCTCTGCGTATATCGGCCACGCTGCAATAGGAACACCAAACCAAAGGCTCTCGAGAATCGAGTTCCATCCGCAATGCGTCACAAAACCTCCTACGGCGGGATGCGCTAGCACGGTAACTTGTGGGGCCCATGTAATGATCTTTCCGATCTTCGCCGTCCGGTCAAGAAACCCTTCTGGAAGAACCGCATCCAAGTTTGTGAATTCCCCTGGAGGAGCTCCGGTCATAATCTTTTCCGCCGGAGCAGCGCGGCGGAGCGACCAGAGGAACCGATGGCCACTTCGCTCGAGCGCCACGGCCATTTCTCTCGCTTGTTTCTCACTGAAGCCTCCCATGCGTCCAAAGCAGAGGAACAACACTGATCTTGGAGGCTGCTCATCTAGCCACCGCAAAATCTCCCTCCTCTTCTCATCGCCGGAATCAGTTTGCAAGTCCAAAATGGGTCCCACCGCGTACAGGGGAGGATTACCATTCCAGCCGGAGAAGAACTTCAATGCCTGAGGTTCGATCTCCGCAACCGAGTTTACCAAAATACCCTTTGTTCCCCGTAAAATCCTTGCTCGACGCAAAAGATTCGGAAACCAATCTTTGCTTAACATCACAGATGGTAAGCAAGTGGCCGGGAGAGGTCGAGTCAGACTAGGAACGTCTAACTCGGCGTCGGAGTCTCGCAACTTGGTGACATCAAAGTGTTCTTGGTCGTGAAGGTGTTGAACATGTAACATTAGCCCGAGATACGAAGCGTTAGACGTGAAGTAAGTATAAGCCGGGAGGCCAAACTCGTCCGCGACATCTATCATCGGCGTGCAGAAAAATTCAACCACCATGCCAGCGAGCCGCCGTGGCGATTCGGGATGGGTTGACACCTCGTGAGCGAGTTTTGAGACGGCGTTTCTGACATGCGGTTTCTGGCTCTCTATGTAGGACATGTATGTCTGATCTTGATCATGAGTCGATTGATCTCCGGCGTGGAGGTGGTAATAGCGGAGACGGCTTTCGGACTCAGGGTAGACGGAGGACGTGCCACCGGGGGAGAAGCGCTCAGGGATCACGACGAGGGTGACGGATAGACGGTCGTCGCTGTTGACTAGGAGCTTTACCATCGCTGCCGTCGCTCGGACGTTGTTGATTCCCGGGGAAGGGATGAAGACAAGTTCGATTTTCATGTCGTTGACTTTTAGTTTCTGATGTCGAAATCAATTATGGTTTCATATTTGTGCTGTCTTTGAAAGAGCGCCATTAATCCAAAAACTCATCGGGGTTATTGAAAGATGAATTTGTGTAGAGTTTCTGAATTTTAAAAATCCATTGTTATTGGTTCATTGATTTCAAAAATCTTAGTATAATCCATTAATATTGGTTTAAAAATTTTCAAAATCCATTCAAATCTATTGCTATTCAAAAAATTTTGTTATTATTGATTCTCTAATTCTAACTAAATCTAGTGTTATTGGAAGATGAATTCTATTCATTTTTACTCATAAGACTCAACTTTCAAAATATAATATGTACCCATGTGATTTTCAAAATCCTTGTGATAAATATACTAGAAAACAAAATAATTATTCTTTCCAAATATCTATAGCACCTTAAATCAAAATTATATGTTCAAAACTATAATTCATTACATTTATATACTTTTACATTTTTGAATATATAATTATTTTTTAAAAAATTATATTTTTAATATAAATAATAATAATTACATTTACAAATCTTAGTAATTTTAAAATATTTTTTTTAAAAATAGTTTCAAAAAACATTTTCGAATTTCAAAAAGAAAATTTGAAAAAAATATTTTTTTATAAAATAGAAATATTATAAAAATGTTCTAATTTGAAAAAAATTAAAATAAAAACAACTTTTTATTTTTTATTTTTTATACATCTATACCGTAAGGGGTAAAATAGTCTTTTATATTTTTAATGAAACTTCTTTCGGTTATTTTCTTTTTAAAATGATTTTTTGTGACAAAATCTTATAAAATGACTATTTAAGAAAAATTTTCAATTTTGTATGTATCAGTAATATTTTCTTTTTAATTTGAAAGCAAAAAATAAATAATCATGCTATATGATTTAGAAAATAAATATATTCTATATTTATTTTACAAAAAATGATAGAAAATATGTAATACAAATTCATGAAAATTTATATCAATCTAAGAAAAGTTATGATCGAATTTCATAAGTCAATGTATATAAATTTTCACAATCTACATAACTTTTTTAAATCTATCAACTCTCAAAATTCACAAACTCTATACAAATTCATCTCCCACATTTTTAACTATTAAATGTCCCTTAAGAGCATAATTAACTCTGAAACCGTTCACGGTTTTTTAGGCAATTATTTTTTTTCTAAAAAAAAAAATTTAAAAGCGAACAAATCGCGGACCGCCACGTGTCGATGGGTCTGCAAACAGTGCAAAAAACCCTACACAATCGATTTTTATTTTGTTGTTTCTGCCACCGGTTTCAAAAATTTTGCTGGGACCCACGCACTAATTTGTTTTAAGAAACCCCATTAACTACCGCGATAATCATGGCCTAAGAGATTTAGTTAATAGACACTAATATTTTAGTGCTCTAATGGGAATCTTTTATTTAGGGGTTCTTAAAAAAAAAAAGTTAAACATTGAGAAACATGGAATGCAATAGGAGAATAAAGGACAATTACCATTCAAGTAATCCTCAAAACCAAAGTTATCAATGGCTCTTGTGTAGACTTCTAATCCGAGCATCACTACAAGAAAACAACAGTATTTTGACGGACATTCCGATGGAAAATGAAATCCTCGGAATTTCCCGAGGATATCCCGAGGAAACCCAAAATTTGGTTTCCTCGGAATATACCGGCGGAATTCCGAGTAAATATCAATCCGTCGGAATATTCTTATGAAATACCGAGGAAAAATGTATTCCTCGGAATATTCCGAGGAAATTCCGAGGATATATTATAGCCGTTGGAGAGCCGTTGGGGGATTTTAAAAATTCCAAGGAAATTCCGACGAACTAGCCGTTGGCGTCGGAATTCCGTCGGAATTTCCTCGGTCTGTCGGCAGGATTTCAACTATAAATACAAGCACTCCTCTTCCTCTTCATTCACTCCATATCTTCATCCTCCCTCTTACTCTATTTACACACGAATTTGATTCATAAAAAACATGTCTTCTTCAAATTATTTTCGTTCTTGGATCGATCGACCTCATTTGGATTCGAACACGAGATTGCTTACGGAAGAATACCAACGTGGTATAACCGAATTCATGGAGTTAGTTCACCGACAACCGGAAGCAAAAACATGTATGTTAAGATGTCATTGCTCTAATTGTAAAAATAGAAAGGTTATTAAAGAGTGGGATGTTTGGACGCATCTATATTTGAGTGGGTTTACACGAAATTACAAAATTTGGTATCATCATGGGGAAACTGATTATGAACATGGTAGTACTAGCGAACCTCAGCCAGCGGTTAGATTAGAAGAACCAATTAGAACGGATGTAGATTATGGTGTAGGTACTGAG